>NW_024882478.1:0-274959 GCF_019059575.1 Amphibalanus amphitrite | reverse complement strand
TTAGGGTAGGTAGGGTAGGGTAGGGTAGGGTAGGGTAGGGTAGGGTAGTGTAGGGGTAGGGTAGGTAGGGTAGGGTAGGGTAGGGTAGGGTAGGGTAGGGTAGGGTAGGGTAGGGAAGGGTAGTGTAAGGGTAGGGTAGGGTAGTGTAAGTATAGGGTAGGGTAGGGTATGGTAGGGTAGGTAGGGTAGAGTAGGTAGGTAGGGTAGGGTAGGGTAGTGTAGGGGTAGGGTAGGGTAGGGTAGGGTAGGGTAGGGTAGGGTAGGGTAGGGTAGGGGATTGTAGGGTAGGGTAGGGTAGGGTAGGGGATTGTAGGGTAGGGTAGGGGATTGTAGGGTAGGGTAGGGTAGGGTAGGGGTAGGGTAGGGTAGAGTAGGGTAGGGTATGGTAGGGGTAGGGTAGGGTAGGGTAGGGTAGGGTAGGGTAGGGTAGGGTAGGGTAGTGTAGGGTAGGGTAGGGTAGGGTAGGGTACGGTAGGGTTGAATTGAGTAACATCCTAACTTACAAAGGGCTCGAACGACTCGCATGCATTACCATCATACTTTACAGTTCAATTAAAAGCAGTTACCCAGTTATACACAAATAATACCATTAAACGCAAGTTTCTACACCCAAAACTAATGCATCCGTCAATCATACATATCAAAACATATAGTTATCGCGTAAACCTGTACCTCTAGTAATTACAAAAAAAATGAATTAGGTAAATGATGCAAGGCAAACGTATTGTATCCACCGATCTTTGGAACATTTGGTCACATACAAATATGCCGATGTGTTTCCACTTTCTTTTTGAGTTTAGACCGCTGAAGAGTGGAAAGTGGAAATGGACTCGTTCGCTCACCTTGGGCCACGACCTCGTCCACCTCGACACCGAGCTCGTGTGCCATGAAGCCCACGATGCCGAAGATCACGAACCCGGCGAAGAAGCTTGTCAAGCAGTTGCCGCACGATATGATGATGGCGTCCCTATACGTATAGGAAAACGGTTGTACATACAAAGGTACTTATTTGGGTTCAAGGAAATGATCTCGGTGCGCTATTTTCGCATAGCGAACATCAAACAGATTATGATGAAATAATCCTTTCAACCAGTTATCACTCCGTGCACGCAACTACATTTATATCTAGCTTTTATTAAGATCACATTTCTTCTAAAAAACATGGTTTGTTAAAGATATCGAACATTTAATTAGTGTCGGCGTTTCCTTACTTGAAGTGGTTGTTGTGGAATTTGTTGTACGACGCCAGTGTAATCAGACCACCCCAACACGGTGAGAGCGAAAAGAAAATTTGTATCGCCGCGTCCGCCCAAACCTGTGATTCAGGAACAAGAACAAATTAGGATGCAGGTGCGAAAAATGCTTCAAACTGACAACAAAAGTTGCATTTAATTGAGCATTCCATAAGTCAACCTGTCCGTTTGTTTAGGCTGAATAAGTAAAGAGTAAGTCAACATATTAACAGTCATAAGTACTACGCATTTCTTCTCACCTTGGCGTGCGCCAATTTCTCCCAGCGCGGTGTGACATAAAATGAGATCCCTGCCATGTATCCCGGCAAAGTGGCGGCACGAACCAGCAGACACAGCAGAATCAGGTACGGAAACGTGGCAGTAAAGTACACAGCCTGAAAAGTGTCATGTCGAGTGTATGGCAAGTCACATGCGTACCATATATGGTAGGTGTGTATGCCTATTCACAGATAACAGTAATTACAGATGTGTAACAGAGGTGTTTTGTGACGTTGGTTTGAATTGTGACGTTTGGATGGTTCGTTGTGACAGGACTGGTGTCGATTAGCATGTAAATAAAGAGATCAAACTCCTATGTACCAGTACTTTTTGTGGATGAGAGTGGGAAATCATTATAATCAAATCAGTGGCATACGTTCCCTCACCACGGTGAGGAAAGTGTAACCAGCAACGTTTAGTAAAATAAGTTGCCATTATGCAAAAATGCAGCAATTGACACCAGCACCGCTAGATTGCTTCTTTATAAGTTTCATTCATATAAACCAATATTTTTTTTTTTTTTGTTGCCTGTGAGAGGAGATATCGAAGTCTGGGCACGAAATATTCGGTTCTGTTTTCGGCCTCTTACTGCAGCCACCGGAATCCTGTTTCCAATCCAGTACTACTGTTATCTGTGCCTATATATAAGCATATACACATCTACAAAAAAAAAAACGTTGCGTCTATAACCTGAGATAAAGGATGGAATTAATTGGGTGAAAAGCAACTATCCTTTTTTACAAGTCCCTGTAAAAACAGACGTTGCAAAATGACCAACTGACAAAACATGGGGTTCAAAGTGGTCGAACTAAAATATATAGTTACGATGTTCATCAGAGTTTAGAGAACGGAGTGCTCACTTTTCCAAAGCTCTTCACGCCCTTCAGGAGCGCCAGGAAGACGAGCGTCCAGGCGACCAGAAGGCACGCGACCAGCGGCCACTGGACGCTCCCAATATCATGGATGCCATCCGTGATGCCCAGCATAAAATTACTGGGAAAGGAAAAGGGGCAGCAATTATTACATATAGTGCACTGTAATCCACTGTCGATATATATGTATTTGTTCAGCATTTCAGCATGTGAACTGTGATTTAGCAAAAAAATGGCTGCGACCCAACTCTAATGAGCCCGTTGATGGATTTATAAAAGCCTCGGAACAGGGAAATGCAAAATTGTTTGAGCGATCCCAAGGCCTAGACCATTTTTAGACTGGAAGGCTGGGCCAAGTGGCCGTCCCCTCCAGCAGTATGTAAAAGAGCGGGCGGCAATGAATCCAAACCGGCCCTGCCTTGCGATCTCACTGGAAGAACTCGTCAGCGGGCATCCTCCGCTGGCTGGCGGTCGTGTTCAGCAGCTGCCACGTGGCGTCGTCCACGTGATGGGACAGCACACAGTCACCCGTGGCGTTCAGGAGGCCGCCGACAGACGTACAGTTCTTATCGTCAAACCGCCGACAGCCTGAAATACATCAGCTTCCTGAGCGATGATCGGTGAAAACGGTTTGAACGTTTTAGCAGCCAACTACCAGCTAACTAAAATATTTCTTGTATACGCCAAATACGTTTGTCATGTTAAATTTATTATGATGACGTCATGCGTCTCAGTGTGCGCCGTTGGCACATGAATAGAAGCGTGCGCCCCACGCCGATGAGAATAAACACTGGGGCAGGCCTGGCGCCAGCGTCTGCTATAACTGTCCCTTGAGTGGCCGCGTGGGGTCAACTTCTGGCTGCGCCGCGGCCACCCCGTCTGCCTAACGTTAGCATTATCAGTCGTGTAACCAGGCGCGGATACAAGGGGGGGGGCCATGGGGGCCATGGCCCCCCCCCCCTTGGCCGATTTTTTTTTCAAAAATAAAATAAAAAGTTAAAAAGTTAAAAAGCTGAAAAGGGGGCCTCCTGAAAATAAAGTGGCCGAAATCCGATGAGTTTTTTTTTTACCTACCCACTTAGTTATTTCTTAGAAGACTAGCTGAGAAGACTTCTTTGTTAGAAGATTGGTAAAGCTTTTCATAACTTGGAGGTCTCTTATACTCACAGAGATGACCACTTTTACAGGGCCTCCTAACCTGCACAGAGGGCCTCCAAGCCTGCACAGATGTTGAGATGTTGCCTGAACAGCTAGATAAGCTCAATAGACGCAGTTTTTTTTTGGGGGGGGGGGCAACAAGTGGGAAGATGGGGCCTCCAACAGGTGGGATTATAGGGGGGGGGGCCTCCTGGTTTCTAATGGCCCCTCCCTTGGAGATTTTCTGGATCCGCCCCTGCGTGTAACTACATACGGTGAGAGGCATGAGCTACCTACAGCCAGGGCTGCATACCTCCGGGCCAAACAAGCTGCAGCCCAGTCTCGTACCGAGCCTAATGACAGCCCCAGGCTGCAGCTTAGCAGGGTCATATCGCTGTGCAGACACAGCTCGCTGACATCAACTAAAATCTGAGACCTTACGAGCATAAACAGAAATAAATAAGTTGAAAAATATTGCTAGCCGGAAGACCGAGGTTCAGTATACTTTTCCGTCTCCATTGATTCAAATTCGAGTGACGTGTGTAATTAAACTATTCACGCGTTTTTAAATGTTTGCTCGGTATCAATGTTGGCCATAGCATTGTAGCCCTTCTGTATTATTCGATAGCTGAATAGCTGACCTTCTGTGTTCCACCAGTTGTCGCAGCTCGTCCATTGCAGACTGTCTGTGAAACTGGAGTAGAGGTAGAAGATGGTCCACGCCAAGATCAAATTGTAGTAGATACCGATGAACAATGAAATGAAAAACATTGCGTAGCCAATGCCTGCCGACAAAAGCAGAGATAAGTTATGTCGAAAGCAATACCAAGCGACTCATCATTGTCTCTCTTTTTTATGCTCTATGTTTATTATATTGTACACAGAGGTATAACCCAAGTCTATGATGCAATATATTATTTTATTCATTCTTTCTTTCAATGGGCCGCTTACGTACAATTGCAAGAGGGCTGCTGCTCCTCCAATAGCTTATATGTGATAGGCATAAGAACACAGTTTCAGTGTTTTATTTTTGAAATAATGCATATTATGTTTGATGTAGGTACAACAAAACTCTAAGGTGTATTTCCTTCACATTATGCATGTGATGAAAAGGGATAAGATTACCTCACCTTGAAAAAGCGGGCACACACTCCAGACGGCTATAGGGCCGCGGCTGGTGAACTGACCCAGCGTCAGCTCGAAAAAGAACAGCGGCACGCCCGTGCAGAACAGCATTATCACATACGGTATCAGGAACGCACCTGTGACAACGCGGAGCGTCAAATGGTAGGTAATAGGTATCACAGCGAATTATTACGCTCGGAGCGCTCGGAAGTGGCGCTGTATAGAATCTAGTGGGTACCAAAGGTTTATAAAAACTGAGCAGTCATGGGTCCAACGGTTTCCTTTATCCTGTTTTCATTTGATTTTCACACTTGTAACATATCATATGCACATTGACCAATGACACTATACTTGTTCTGAGACGTAAATCTTATACCTGAGGTAGTCTTGGAGCCTTCAGTAACTTTAATAATATCGGACCCCTCTCACAGTCGCCCGTTTCGCTGCGCTGCCCCTCGAGGGTCTGGGACTGACACGAGAGACGCGATGTAATTCGAGAGAACCGGTCAGCAGGCCACAACTCAGCGCCCTTTGTGCCTCAGACGGACTTCCGCCTCGCGCCATGAGACAGACATACACAACACCCCGGAATGAATTAGGGTTCAAAACCGAAGGGACGTAACCTGAGTCTGTAGCTGTTTATTGTCGACTTGAATTCCACCTGACCCTGAAGTATCGTTGCCTAGATACATACGAAAAATCAATGAAATTAAATGCTAACACGTCAAACTATTAAGATCAAGCGGGCACTGACTTACGAGTTACGAGGAGCACAAATACGCCTTGACTTGCTGTCTCACAATTTTTTCTTTTAATCCTACTATCGCAATCCTATATGCAGGGCTGATAGATTTAATACAAAAGTAAGCTAGCAACAGAAACACAATACACTGCGCGGTGTTTATGTGCTGGTCCGAAGATGCTCTCGGCTGCTTTCATTTCAGTAAGATGTGTATGTATGTACACAGTTCACCATGCAGTAGTGCTCTCACCGCCTCCGTTCTGGTAGCAGAGGTAGGGGAACCGCCAGATGTTTCCCAAACCGACCGCGTACGACAGACAGGACAGCAGGAACTCCAGCTGGGAGCCCCAGGTGCCGCGCCGGCTGGAGTCGGCCTGTTCCTCATCCCGAGGAGGCGCCTCCTCGGTGTCCGGGTGCCGTCGGATGGCCGAGGGGTCGGCGCTCGGCAGTTCCTGTGGTATATACGGTGGAACGGACAGGGACTTTCAGCAGGGACGGGTGCTCTATGCAGGGGCGTAGGTAGGGGGGGGGGGCCACTGGGCCATGCCCCCCTCCCTTGGGCGCCGAAGGCGCCCTCCAATCGCAAATGCAATTGTGATATAATCGAATCGAAAAACAATCGCGACTGGAGGGCGCCCTCCAATCGCGAATGTGTTTACAGGGAAAATACGGATGGAGGGCGCCCTCGGAGGACGCCCATTCCAAATACGCCCTCCAAATACGGTTGGAAGGCTCCCTCGGGCGCCCTCCAACCACATTTGTAGGCTGTAGCTCTCTAAGCGTAACGGTGGTCGCCTATGTAAGCCGCTGTCCTGTAAATAAGCGCCCTCTCACCCGAAGGCGCCCTCCTGTAGGTCGCCACCCTGCTACACATTGCCGCCCTTCTGCTGATCGGCGTCCTCATAATTATTGGCGCTCTCCTACCTATTGAGCCTTCATGTGAAATTTTGAAGGCCGCCTTTCTCCCTTTTGGCACCCTCTTGTTCAGTGCCGCCCTCCTACCTATTGGTTCCCTAGTCCTTCCTGTTGAATGTTAATCGGGGCCCTTCTCCTATTGGCGCCCTCGTGTAGATCGCCGCCCTCCTAACCACTGGCACCCTCCTGTTGATCACCGCCCTCCTATCCACTGGCACCTTCCTGTTGACCAGCGCCCTCCGCACAGACGCCCTCCTGTTCGTGTCATCCTCTTGAGCAAAGGCGCCCTCCTCACCATTGCCACCCCCATTTTAATCGTCACCCTTCCGCTCATTGGCGACTTCCAGTTGATGACCGCCCTCCCACCTATTGGCGACCTCTTGTTGATCGCCACCCTCCTATTGGTGCTCTCCTGTTCCTCGCCACCCTCTTACCTGGTGGCGCCCTCCTGTTGATTGTTGATCGGCGCCCTCCTACCTATTGGTGCCCTCCTGTTGATCGCTGCCCTTCTATCCATTGGCGCCCTCCTGCTGCTCGCCAACTTCCTACCTATCGGTGCCCTACTGTCGAAACTCGGGATGTTGATCGGGGCTCTTCTACCTATTAGTGCCCTCCTGTGGATCGCAGCCCTTCTACCTATTGGCAACATCCGTTGATCGCTGCCCTCCTATCATTTATTTACTCCTTTGGCATGTTTTTCAACTTAGTCGTTCTATTGCACATAGTTGATGTCTTGCCTGTGAAAACTGCCACAAATGAACGTGCATTCAGCACAATGAATGAAGTATCTATACCTACCAAAACTATCTACGCTCTACGATGCATAAAACACGTCTTTGGTCTTAACGGATTGATCCTACTTTACGTGCATCATGGCATCTATATGGATTACGATTAAGTATTGTCAACAGGTTCGGGCGCAACAGCAGGCATCTGAAGTTTCGGTGATTGAAACTGGTTATGTGGGTACACTGTATGCATCTGTGAGAAGGCTATGAAGGCTGGTCTGAGGTAATTTGGATGATGTTTACGCATCTCGCGCTCCGGTATCAATCCGATACGGTGATCTGGTGCGTAGATATGCCACCGCCAATAAACTTTTATACATCGACACCCATGAGCCAAGCTTTCTGTACAGTTTGTGTGGCAGCGGCCCGACCAAACCTTAGGTATTTTTTACACCTTCAAATTTGGTAAAAGAGCGAGAGGAGCTTTGAACAGTGATCGTATAAAAGGCGTGCCTAAAAAGCGGAGGAAAAGGTTGTTTTCAAAAATTTCGCGCGCCTTCGGCGCAGCATTTCAAGAACACTTGACCTTTTGTGACCTGGAGTATAAAGAATACACACGATGCAAAATCAATGCAGCACGACCTATACGAGGTTACGCAAAAAAAAAAACTGGTGGCATGGTAAAAAACGCCTCCCAACCCCCCAACCCCCACTGAACGATTTTTTATCTCGCGACCGTATGGCGCCCTCCTTGGGTGAGGTGGCGCCCTCCAAACCCTTGGCCCCCCCTTCGCGATTTTCTAAATACGCCGCTGGCTCTATGCGGAGTGCTGCCGATGATCGAGACGTGCTGGCCAGTGTCACTGATGGTAGTGCCTAGAGATTGGACTTGGTCTCAAACGTAACATGTAGGAGTACGTTTTCTTAATAAATTTGTCATGCATATCTTTGGTTTCAAAATTGAGAACGAATGCTCTAGGAATCTGTGATTAGCCGCATAGAATGGCGTGATTTTGGAGAGCTTTTAGATGGTTTGAAATGTATTGAAATGTGGTACTGAAAGCTTGGTTTGATGCTGTTGTGCTCATAAATTTTACAACATTACAAATGCTGAATCAAACGCAGCACGCGCTCATTATTGTTATCGGATGTGAATTTCCATAACATAGCAATGTCTGGCATCAGGCATGCTATAGAACGCTTTCCATCAACCTATCAGCTGCCGTGAAAAACATATAGCGCCTGAATATAGTTTGAACTTCCGATTAGATGCTTAGTTCGGTTGAATTCGGTAGATATGATTCGGTTAGACACTTATGTTTCAGAATACCTATCAAAAAATACATTTTCGTAGAAGGTGAAATGCAGTTAAAAAGCTAAAATAAAAGATCATAATTTTCAATCAATAATTGATTCACGATGTAATCAACAAGAATAAAAAAGCAACAACCTTTGCATAGTCTTCTAATTATTTTTGAGGAGTTTTTACATGCAATTCGATTTATTGCACCTATAGTTATAAGTGCAACACGGCACACGCTCTACCTATTGTTTTTGTTTCGCTCTGCTGCTGGACATCTCACCGTCTGGTCGCGTTGACCTGCGCTCCGCTCCGTCGCTATCACGGTCGCAGCGACCTCCATTGTGCTGTGGGGCGCGGTAGCTCGGCAGAACGGGCCAATGCGTGTGCGATCACCGCGCTACTGTGACAAACACTGATGGACGACCCATCCAGACCTCCAATGGGAGTGGGTGCGCACCGGGTTCATTTGTGTGACGTCACAGAGCCCGGGGGCCTGGCTGCCAGTGGGTGACGGACATATGTACGGTGACCGACGCGTCGTGCTGTGTGACCGTTGTCAGCCGCTGAGGACCCCTGCCCCAGCGCTGGGAGAAATTCCAGCTCCTGTCACAACCCGACACGGCCTGGAAAACGTCAGTGCGACACTGGACATTGACGAGCTACGGATAAAAACGGCCTATGGCGTCAAACAGCGTTTTTACGAAACGGTGCCATTTTGTTTACCATCTTTACCAGTCGGTGACGGGGTGCCATTGGCATTAACAGCAGTGGAAGGAGAGGACTGTGTAATGTGTATTCCCCGAAAGTCCAGTTTGGCAGAATGGGTGGCAATGCTCGAGTTTTGCTATACACGGCTTTTGCTCAGCGGACGGTAGCACCCAGGGTCAGACAGTTTAGATGAGCTGGGGGCGTGTCCAAATAACATTCATCAGAATTACAGCCGGCAGCTGGAGTTTCCAGACCTCCAAGCGTTAGCTGTAGGGTCTGGGGACCTGCTCAATAAAGATTATATGTGGCTATGACCATGAGCTGCGCTGAAGAAAGGGGTTGTTGACCTCATTCAACGCGAGACACATCCTAATCCCTAATTCATCCCACATTGTCCCTCTTTGGGGTATCGGCTTGACTTTCCTTGTAAGTGGGCTTAAGGCCTTGTTGGCGATCTCTTCGATTGAATACATAAATGAAATAAATGAAGAAGTATGCGACTGCTAGCTATTCCTAAACAACTAATGCCAAGATATTGTATAAAGTCGTGATTTTTAATCACTTATTTTAATTTAATTGTGCGTGATGTTAGTTATTTCCACATCATTCGAGCAGAGTTAGTTTGCTGTCCTCGGAAAAGGCCCACGAAAGTTATCCGTCGCCGTTGACGAGTTACCGGACACCAATACCAGGGCCGTGTTATGCTGCGCTGGCCCGTGCGGCTGATGCCTGATACGACAGCCGGCCGGCCGGCACCCCTGAAAGGTATGCTGTGCCGCATGGTCGGCCGCCTCGGTACAGGCAAGGCGGTGGACGAGAAACAATGGGAAGACGCTACAGAGAAACGTTATCTCCGAGTGACGTATGTCCTGAGAGCCGCAGCAATCGACAGCACTGATGTCAGAGCGTTGAGAGAGGGACTGTTTGACGTTTCGTTGACGGAACTGCAGTGGGAGGCGCTGTGAGTAGTGGCTTCAGCTCTTCGCTACTAAACTAACTATGTAGTGACTCGCGAGAGAATAGGAACAAAACTGAGACGTCCAGCCCTTGTTGCAGGCCGGCCGATGGGTATCAGCTCCACGTGGTCATTCATCTGCTGTTCACGAGCAATTAAAAAGGCACCCGGAAGTTTGGACTCCAGCCGTGCATAAGCTAAACAGTGTCCGATTTCAATTACGATTTTACCAGATCTAGTGGATGACTATCAATTAGGATTTAGGTGGTTTTCCACTTCCACACCCACACACCGACATGGTTTACATGATAACAACAATCAGAAATGCGGAAAGCGAAGTTCCAATCAATTTTAGCGTTTTTATTCTTATAATAATATTACATACGTGATATATATCAATAAAATACTTGATAATTAACAACGCTATTGCAGCTGCAAGTTTTAGAATTCAGAGAACAGTTTTCTCTGGTAAAAAAAAAACATTTTTTAATGAAATATCAGCAGGCAATGGAGCTAGGGTGGTTTTTATTTTCCCGTTTCAGTGATAGCAATACATTAGGTCGGTCGGTTGGTCGGTATGTATAGGTCGGTGTGTGCAATTTTCACAATGATACTTGATAAGCTACTTAACATAGAGAATAAATATGATATAATATAAAGAATAAAGCCAAAGACAGAAATGAAGTCGTATTCTTGTATGTGCGTGTTTGCATTGTTTCTTTTTACCAAAAGGCACTGATAAACTCAATGTGACGAAACGCGCCTACCCAAATGTGCTGTGTTGCCCATCTCAATGCATACAAAATAAACTTTGGAAGGCTCAGTGCCAGTAGGCTGTGCAGGATAAAGCCCTTTTGCTCAAAAATCACTTAGCCATATGATTTAACGGGCTCCCATACGGCCATTCGGTCACGGACGCGCGGTATCGGGCGACCGTTTATGTGAGTGAACCGCTCACTGAGCACAGTGTGGGGGCTGTTCTTCCACCGGGTGCTACCCACCATGTATACTCTGACATGAAGTGACGGAGAGGATGCCAGGTGAAATCTGTCACCTCGGGAACTTTAACCCGCGCCCCACTGGGGGAGGGGGAGCGGCAGAATCTGCTCCCTCCCGTTTTTCGACAATAACTTCTAAACGCGTTTCGCCAGCGACGTCAAACTTTCAGTACCTTATCATACATCAATTTAAGACGTTGTGTGAAAATTTGAGCGAAATCCGTCGGATTTTTTTTTTTGGAGAAAATGACGTTTTAGAGACGTCATGTTCGTCGCCATTTTCGCCTAAAAAACGGCAAAATTTCAAACGCCGCTAACATCTTCATTTTTAAAGGAATCAAGACGTAACAAAAAGGTTACACGTGATTTTACTTTGCCTATCAAATGGCAATCTCGGTTTTTTGAAAATTTTGAATTTTGGCCCAACTTTTTTTTTCTAAAAAAACTGACTTTTTTGGGAAAATAATTATTAAATCTAAAATTTTGAGTGTATCGAAAAAACCGGAATATATGTCAGAGAAGTGGTCTGTGTGCACATATATGCCAATTTTAAGAAGAATCGGTTCAAAATGTGGGAATTATTTGAAATTTTATGACGTCACAACACACAACATTTTTGAAAAATGATTTTTTGGACGTTCTAGACCTCGTACGGAAACAAAAATAGAACCATTCGATTCGTCATGAAAAACTGCATCAGATAGACACCTTTTTAGGCCTTCAAAACCAACTTCAAAATTTGACCTCACTTGACCTGACCTTGACCTGACCTCGACCTGAAATTCATCCAAGTTGGTTCATATCACTTATGGAGTGTGCCTATTGAATTCTATGAATAAAATGACCTTTAAAACATGAAGAGCTTTCGATTGCCGTTTTCCCCGTCTTTCTACGACCATCGGTTCGGAAGTTAGACAGGGGGCAGAATCTGCCCCCCCCCCCCCCAGCAGGGCGCGTATGGCTGAATAGCCCAGCGGGGCGCGGGTTAACGGGCTCACCGCCAACGACGCAGCCAGTTTTTGCGTCTGTCTTATCCCATTCGCGGCCGATTGTGTCACGGTCTATGTAAAAAAGTGTTGTCATAAGCCGTGGACGAGCATCTTCAATACCTACCTATGTCAGAAATGCAGTTCATCTGTAAGTGCAACGCTGCAATCTGCGTGCCAACGAAAAATAGCGTTTAAATCTTGGTAAAATACTTAATTAGGCCGATGGGTGACATTATAGCTCATGGGCATGCTTTAGACATCAATCGGACCAACTGCGTCGCTGTCAGTCTGCCAAGATGTGTGGCTTTATGGCGGTTTTCTCCGGCGCTAGCCGGCTGACTAGACCTGACAGCCCTTGTCAGTTGTGACAGCCGATATCCCTGGCGCTGTCACCGTCCGAATGGTCACATGGCCGGGGTATTCTTAGAACCGAGAAAAAGCATGTTCCTTCATTTTATTATTTATATTGTTTTTATATAGACTAACTGTCCCCATGATTCTTCGTTACCTTGCCCCTACATGTAGGTAATATTATCCATGTTAGTTTATGCTGACTCTCACATGTGGTCATCAACTTTTCGAGCTCCTTTGACACACGCAGCTTCCTTGTAGGTGTGTGTTATGACAATGGGAAAGGACGAGGGATAAAAGCAACGAACCACCTGCAGTCAGCACTTGGTTTGGTGAAGAACCTGAGCTTATTGCGAACTGACAGCTCATACATTAACCCGCGACCAACTGGGCGGGGGAGGGGGGAGGGGTTCAGATCCGACCCCTTCCGTTTTTTCTGGAATAACTCACAAACCGCTTACGCTATTAACCCGCACCCCAATGGGGTCTGCGTATAACGCGCCCTCCTGGGGGGGGGGGCTCTTCTTGACCTTAGGTCACGTGACCTAAGGTCAACTTTTGACATTTCGACCTTTCGAGGTCAACATACATATGTTTCGATGCGGATCGACGAGAGGATCACGATGGTGCTATTAGTTTGTTCCTAGTTGTGATGAGAAAAACTTCATATATATATATAGTGCCGCAATTTTGACTTCCTTTTTGCTCCTGTGACGTCATCTTTGACCTGACCTTAAATGGCCTCAGTAAAATTAAAGACCTTATCCGTGTGTACCCTGCACCGTTTACCGCTTGTCGCTATTTTGTTTTATTCTCGAGATCTCGCTGTCGCTCCCGCTCGTAATAATGGACAGGTCATAAAAATGACCTGACCTGAGGTCAACGCAGGGCGATAGCCACTTTTTTATTTTCGCATATGAATGACAATTGATAAGGCTTTAATCGTCATCAGACAAAATTGCAACTTTCAGTGGGGAAAATATCAAGGTCACTCTTAAAAATAGGTCAAAAGGTCACGTGATCAAAATTTTCAAAAATTGAAAATCCGAGATAGCCAAAATGTTTGTTAGTTGATTGTGAGTTGAACCATATAAAGTTTTATCGTAGAAAACTAATAGTTTCTGAGTTATAGGCCGCCAAACATAGGGCTGCAGCGCGACCTCCAGGAATTGCCCGAGGCTATATCTCGGAAACCGTTGTTCGAAGAAAAAATTCTTGCCACAGCTGGCTTCCCCGCCCATCACATTACACCAGTTTTCAACGAAAAATAAAATATGAGGGTGCAAATTTAATTTTTTATTTGTCGATTTGTCGTGGAACGCCCCCTTAGTAAAAATTGTAGACCTTGCCCGTGCGTATCCGAACCGTTTACCGCTTGTCGCTATCTTGCTTCGGTCTCGAGATCTCAGGGGGGGGGGGCGGTCATCCGCCCCCCCCCCGTCGGTACGAAGTTGGCGCAGACCCCCGTCGGTGCGCGTGTTAAAGGGCATTGTGGGTGTATGTGGGCATGGTTTAGGTGGGTATTATTATATCTTCTTTAATATTATCCTAAACTAAGTCCAATGAATCAATTTTTCACATGTCAGAAGAACCGTTGACCTGGAAGTCAAATGATGATATGATGACCTATCACAGAACGAACAGTTAGCGTTGCAGAATAGAGACTTAAGACGGTTTTTTTCAGTAGCGGCGGAACACCTTCAATTAAAGGAAATAGTTCACTTTTTAACATGGGTTTTGAACTGGAATAGCAGTTCCGTAGCTTGGGCTGAGACGAGCATAAATCAGGAGCTTTTACAGCCCAACGATCACCCTAGGCAAAGATATTCTATTTCTCGTCCCGAAAAAGGTGTATTGCGTTGAGGATGTGTGCCTTGCATATATTCGCATCCAGTATGAAAAGAGCATGGGTCCCGAAAATTCTTCAGAAACTAGTGAAATTATCTACGAGAACTCAAGAGAAATTCTCGTACTGATCAATAAGGACAATCAGCAGCAGCAGATCGCCCAAATGCCGGTGGCCGCGATAATTTCTCTAGTTTCTGAAGAATTTTCGGAACCCATGCTCTTTTCATACTGGATCGCCTGTGCCTTACAGAAACTGAAAAGTTCTTCTTATATCAAAATATAGAAAATAATCTTTTGTTATAAATAGGTTTTATTTTCTTTGCTGATCATTTTGAACATAAAAAATCATAAATCCATTGCAAAAAAAAATAATTTCGTGAAAGTGAACTATTTCCTTTAAGGGGGGGGGGGGCACTGCCGACTTTTGGTCCCATTTTTTCCATGCAACGCCCATAGGGCTAATGTTAAAATGCCAAAATCAAAGGGGGCACGGCGCCCCGGTGCCCTCCCCGTTCCGCCGCCTATGGGGTTTTTGGTAAAAATAATGCCGAATGATTTCATTTGGCACTCACAAACCGCATGGCACACAGATAACAGTAGTAGGTACTACTGTTATCTGTGCATGGCGCAATTGAGAACAATTCGTGTTTGTGATGATGATGCTCGTTGCTTGCTGGCGTTCTTTATTACGATTGTCGATGCCAGCATCTTGTATATGTTACAGACCGTATGAAAACCCAGTCCGTTTGCAAACGGCCTGGCCCAGTCAGGCCGTTTGAAAACGGCCTGAAAAAGCCGGCCGTTTGCAAACCGCCTGAAATATCAGGCCGTATGAATACGGCCTAGGCAGTTTGAAACGGCCTAGACCGTTTGAAAACGGTCTAGTCAGTTTTCAAACGGTCTGGCGAAGTACAACAGCCTCTGAAGATGAATTAATGGATACAGGTTGGTCGATGATCAGGTTGTATCCATGAATGCTTGCGCATTCTGCTGAATGACTTGTCTACGTCCAACATTTTCTTACTGTGCAGATGCTCGGCCCGGCCGTTTTCCCGATAATATTACTAATAATACAATTTCTCGGTCCGTCTGTTTATCGGCCATCCAGTTGATGGAGCCTGGTAAAGCCACCACAGGCAGTACATATGTAGGGCGACGTAAGCAAATTGAGTTGCTGATGCACTTCTGCTTTTTGTTTGAGGATGCCGTTTCGTATTTATTGGTGTGTGGGGAAGGGGAGGTGGAGGGAAAACTTCAGGCCCGTTTGGAGAGGGAAAATGGCAGAACCCTGAATATAAACGATAGAGTGGTTTAGTCGGGGTAGAACCAAGACAAATCAAAGTAGGGGTTATGGTAGTGTTGTATGAAAACTTCATCATATCCCGGTCCTCACCGCGCCCGGTCGACCGCCGGCGGCTGGCCGGTGGCGTACGCCAGCAATACTTGACCATTGCGGTGGAAGGCGAAACTTTGAAGTCCGGTGGGAAGCCCGGGTCGACCGGGCGCTATACGGGCCGGGCCTCAGTTCTGCTAATCTCTTCCTGACCATGATTTCATGGTGCCATGTAATGTCATGAAATGGTCGTGCTTCAACAAACTCAACATTGTCCAGCTATCTTCATGCAGACCAGATTGTTTTCAAAGTGCCTAGACCGTTTGCAAACGGCCTGGTGTCTCGAAAGTTGTCATACGGCCTAGACGGTTTCCAAACAGCCTGAAATTTCAGGCGGTTTGCATACAGCCTGGAATTTCAGCCCGTATTCAAACGGCCTGACTTTTCAGTCCGTTTGCATACTGACTGGGCTGTCCAGGCCGTTTGCAAACGGCCTGAATCGGACCAGGCCGTTTGCAAACGGACTGAGTTTTCATACGGCCTGTAACATATACATACGTTGAATAACCCTCGCGGGCCCGGGGGGGGGGGCGTTTTTCGCCCCCCCCCTGGCGAATATTTGCGATAACTCACGAACGCTTAGGGATAGGAAGGCGAAACTTTCAGTACCTTTTCTCCCATCAATTTGACATCTTCTGAAGTAAAAAATTTGGACCTAGCCCCCTTGATGACGTCACAAGGTCCATTTTTCTAGACCCCTGCACGGCAAACTTCGGCGTCACAGACGCAAACTTCAAATAGCTGCTAAAAATAGAGTTTTAGAGATAAAGACAAATTACGAGCACGGCTGTGTAGCGTTTGACCTAGAGAAAATTAGAAAAATAGTTTCGGTGACCTGAGGTCAGAGGTCAGGTCAACGACCCCGAAATGTGGTTTTAGTTTTTCGCAAATAACTTCGACAAAAATGGTCCTAGAGCTACGGCAGTGGTACCATCGCATTCGCCTTGTCAAGCCGCGTCGAATGATATATATTTTGTTCGGAAAAGGTCAAGTTTTATGTTGACCTCATGTGACCTCGAATGACCTCTGGTTGACCTTGACACATGAGAGGTCGTTTATGATGGATTTGTACCCGCTGATCACGAATCTGGCATCTATTTTCCTCTAAGCCTTCATTTAGAGCTTCCGGATGGCAAAATTGTCTTATTTATTATTACTAACTTGAATCAGTGAAATAGCCTCTAGCAGGGATACTATTCTGTGACCTTGACCTTTGAGCAGCCTTGTATCGTAAGATGAACCACAAATAGGGAACTGATAAGCCTCAAAACATTTCAAAACATCTTGGAAGTTAGCACGCAAGATGTGCGAAAAAGTGCCAAGTTTGAGGTCAATTTTGAGCGTGACCTTGACCTTGACCTTTGATTTGGAGCACATTTTCAGAATCCTCAGATTCTCTTCTTTCGTTTAACACCCAATTTTGCCGGTTTGATGCAGCCTGCCGTCCTCTAGAATGCTTACTTTGAGATCACTACACATGTGCCGGTTTTGGCCTTTGACCTTGACCTCTGACCTTGAAAATTGACCTGAGGTCAAAAATTTTGGGTGCATTAGAATCGTCTCGTAAGGACCTTTCGTTTGGTATCGCTTTTGTTTCTGTAGCTCCCTTATTTACGGAGTTAGACAGGGGGGGGGGGGCGAAAAACGCCCCCCCCGGGCTGCGGTGGTTGGGATTACCCCCCGGGCCCGGCCGGGATAATACGACATGCCATGCGCATTGCGCATTGCTCACTCTGTACTCGTACATTTCCACTACAGTTCAGAGCCACACAATGCTCTACCGCGATGCGCCATGAGCCACAGTCTCATCTGGGCCTCGTTTCATAAAACTCTGCCGTAACTTACACCTTTCCGTATTTCACACCCTTTCAAACTACGGAGCGTAAACTAAGCCGTTTCACAAAGCCAAAACTGGAATTGTTTACACCTCCGTAACTAAGCACATTTGCGTAGTTACCGTAATTTATCAAGTGTCCTACAAATTACAGTTTCATGTCAACACTTATTTTTTTACGAGAAATTATAAAACAATTATGTTGAATTTAAATCTTAAAAATTATTTATGAAAAAACAAAATTGATATTGATGACCATCCTTTCTTAAATCAATATATTGAAAACAGCAGAAAGCCAGCTAAGCAGAAGTGCCTAACTACGAAAGTGGCGCGGCGCGGCGAATAAACAAAATTCCGATAGTGGCCACAAAAAGCGACTGGTACAGAAGATTTGCAGTTTCTTTTTCTCATTTTGGCTGTTCTTTCTTCCTCACCGGGCTCAACATTATAAAATATATCAAAAATTAGCTTCGAATCTTCACATTAACTCAAATTCACGCAACATTTTTGTGCGTAGTTTACACCACTGATATCAAGAGCTTGATAAAATATTTGGCGTTAATTACGTCGTTTTATGAAACCCAAATGGCATCAATTGGTCCGGAATCGAGCATTTGCCGTAAATGAAGCTCCGTAATTTCGATGGCGTGAATTACTCCGGTCTCCGGCTTTATGAAACCGAATTGGCATCAAATACGCCAAATCTGGCATAATTGACGGAACGCCGTAAGTAATTCCTTTTATGAAACGAGGCCCTGGTCTCGTCACGGCGCGCCGGGTGGGGGTGTGGCTCCGAGTACGGCGGACCGCCTCACGGGTCACCGGGCGGGCCGTGACCGTGTCCCGGGGCCGGCGCGCGGTGCTCGTTGGCGTGCCTCTGCAGCGGTCGGTGTCCGGTGGCCAGTGTCGAGTGTCGGACGCCGTCTCGGGCTCGTCCGTCGGCCCCCGGGGGCGCAGTCGCCGACGGCCGACGCCGCCGACCGCACTGTGCCAGTGACTGTCCCGCGGAGCCGAGAATATGGCCAGCCTCGCGCCCCCGAGCTACTCGGAGGCGGTCGGCGCGCCCAGCGGCGCCGCGCCACCAGCCAAGGTGAGAACGGCCGGATGCCAAACAGCGAGTGCGCGTAAAAATGTATTCGATTATGTTATGGACCGACGCGGTCTAAAAAGACTCAAAAATATTTGCGAATGCAAATACTTTTTTAGTGGTTCACAGTTGTGCCGATTAGCCTAACAAAGTCTAACCATATTCCGGTAAAAAAGAAAGTTTTATCTCTAGAGCTGCAGATCGCAATCGG
The DNA here is from genome assembly GCF_019059575.1 of Amphibalanus amphitrite. Classification (NCBI taxonomy): domain Eukaryota; kingdom Metazoa; phylum Arthropoda; class Thecostraca; order Balanomorpha; family Balanidae; genus Amphibalanus; species Amphibalanus amphitrite. The sequence continues at coordinate 256,252 of NW_024882478.1, read as the reverse complement.
ATTATCAATTAAAATGCATTACTCCCATTAGTGTTTAGCACATGCTGGTTGCCAACAGGATCAGGATAGGTAAATGGTATGGAATACCACAACCTGCAACAGCAGAAAGTGCACGCCAATGCACGAAAGTGCACGAAAGTGCACGCCTATTGGCTATACCATAGGAAGGTATAGCCGAGGCTATAAATACCTAACGATAAATCACTATGGTAATTGGTACCCTACCTATTTCCATTTTCAATAGCTTCTCGATTATCGGATGCATTGATATTTTTTGTGAGATGATACGGGCGGCACGGCTTTTCGGTTCGGCTATGAACACACGCTGACGGCTGCGGATGGACATTTGTGCCATAGCCATTAGCCAGTGGCCATCATGGCACGTTGCAGGGCACCATTTATGTTGATAAGCACAACATTGACCATGTCTTTTCAGTCACGGCTGACTATTGTGAGTTCCCTAGGTCTTGTTTCTCAATCTCTTCATCCTTCTTGTAGATGCGTTTCATTCATCGCTTGCATCGTCCTCTTCTGCGTTAGTTCTGTGCTTTCACAGCAAATACCTTTGTTATGTCCACTAAATGGCTCTTTGGAGAAAGAGTCGCATATACCTTTTGTGAATCATGTTCTTGTCGTTCAAATTCGCGCCTCGATGACTTCCGGTCATTGTGGGGCATTCGTATCCCGACGCAAATACCATGGAGTGAGTCCATTGTTATTTATTACGGTCGAATTTTTCGATGGAGGAATTGACAGAGCCGAGATAAACAGGGCTTGTTGCGTAGGCGGTAGGACCTAGCCACTACAGTCTGATCGAGCCTCTCCGGTTAACGGGTGACTTTGAAAGACAAAGTTTATCGTGTCCATCAAAGTTGGACACTGTTCGTCCCACTCTACCGACTTCGAGCGGTTGTGGCTGCACCGCCTGCACCTGCCAACAGCATGGGCCATTCGGCCGTCAGGAGTCTCATATATCGAGAACCGGAGCACTTTGAACCGGGAAATCATCATTGATCCAACGCTCTACCAGCCATGAGCTACGGGATGTCTGATAAGCAATATCTTCTTCATTACAGTGAACGTGATTGTTAGGGGACGTGGCGGGCTGCCTTGTTAGAGGGCATTACCCTGAGTCCTCCCCGAAATACTTCCAATCAGCTATGGCGCAACCTCCGCCGGCACTGGTGCGCACGCGTGGAGTACCACTCAGTAAAGTTCCACTCGGTTAAACGTGCCGGCCGTCTTGGCAAGTGCCTTGGAAACGGGTGTTGGCTCGTGTGCCAAGAGCTCCGGCGCTGTGTGCTTGACGATTGTCCGTGGTCTGTAAGGGACTTAACAAGTAATAAAGTAATAATAATAAAGTAATAAAGCATAAAGGACTAATAAAGTAAAGTCCTTTGTCCCATATTCCCACAAGCTGGCATGTCGAATGCACTGCGGTCTATGGCTCTCCGTAAAATTTTAGAACAGTTGCAAAATCAATCACAATCGAGTACCTGTCGTGCGTATTCAAGAGACTGTTGAATTTATATTGTATATTGTTCATACCTATTGTTATCGATGTGGCTTGGTATCCTGCGTGAAGGAAATTGCTAAATAAAGTTAATGGCAACCCAAGGGTAACATAGGCAGTACCTAATCATGCGTCATGCGACTGTTCTCTAAAGAGGCATTTCATGGAAAGCAGTGGCATGAATCAGCTATCTCCACAGCGAACTATACCTTAATATCTCGCGAACTAAACGGCTTCAGTTTTAGTCTCCACCGAAATACCTAGCTATGCCAAAGTAAGAGACGATGATGTAGGTACTATCATTAGCAAAGAGTGTTCTTGTGTCGTTTTACAAATTTATACGCCTTCTAACACAAGAAGGTTGTTGTACAATCTACGGATACAATCAAAACCGGCCAAACTGCACTGGCGCATGATGACCGACCTCAATCGAATGTCCCATAATGCCTGAAAAATATATGGAGCAGGCCATGGATCGCTATCGACCGTCTCAAGGCCAGCTCATTCAGAATAGCGTCGAGAAACGATAGCAATTTATTGCTACCTACCGTTTTCAGTCTTAGAACCTCTTATTCAATCATTCTTTAGCAAGTATATGTCAATTAAAGGGTTATGGAATAGTTATGGAATAGGGATATAAAATAAAAGCTGATACCAAAGCAGTAAGCACGATAGAGCTTTTGTCACTAGCTTTCATGTGTCCTAAGACAAGTGATGCTCAAACGTCAAAATGCAATACCTAAAACATAAATACAGATGAGAGATACCATTAGTGGGGCCGGGTGAACTCCGTGTGTGGGGGAGCGAGTCGGCCACCCTCGTACGGCACGTGCCGTATGCTGACCGTCTGACGCCATTTACGTCAGCAGCGGCGCCAGCAAATAGTGCAGAGGTGTGGCGTCATCATACAGCCCCTCCCGCCTGCCACGTGGTCAGTTCGGGCGGCGTTGATTGGCCGGTGGCCGCTGTGACAGTTCGCTAAGACTGCACCAGACGGGTCGGTATAGACTGCGTGTGTTGTGCGGACGCCGACTGTCAACACAGTCATATCCGGCAGGCCCTTCGCTGCGCTTCATCCAAACACACTCGACAAATCTTGTGTGCATGCACGATAATATTATGAATAAGTCTAACGGATGAATCAACACAACTACATCATTAGGTGGGTTCGTTTCGTTCATTAGGCCTCATCATGCACGCATGCATGTGTGTATGTATACATGCATGTGGTATGCACACATGTGGGTACCTTTGCATGAATTTATGCATGTATTTATGCACGCCTTATGCATGCATGCATGTATGTATGTATGCTCACTGAGGAGGCCTCCGCTGCTGGCCCAGCTGTGAGCCGGTCTGGGTCACGGCGGAGCGGCGTGCTCCATCGGTGACGCCACTCCCAAAATATCCCTGCTGCCACGCGGACGGAACTGTGGCCAGACAGCCACGGAGGGGGGGGGGGGGTGCACAGAGCCGTGGGCGGCAGTCCAAGAGGGGCTCTACGGGGTTGGAGAGTCTGCGGATATACTCGACGAATTCTACTAATATAGGTACACCCGAATAACCAAATGCACGAAGGTTAATACGGGTAAATGGGCCCCTTCTCCTATTTTTACGGTACAGGCTGGGATGGTTTTTGGTTCTTGATTGCAGTATGCTCTCGAGAAGACATGAACCAGAAGGAAATTATTAACAACTGCGTTTTTTCGATATCAGCGAAACACGCAATACGTCGCCATTGATACAAAATGACACATTTCAGTGACCGCTCAGAGACTGCATTTCAAATATTCAACCTACTGTTACATGTGATTATAAGTAGATACTGGAGAGCGCGGTTGACAGTGGACAGAAGAAGCATATTCCAAATTACTTTCTACCCCTTTCATCTTAGTTCTGGAATCAGGAAATCGCCGGGACATGCCAAATATTTATTCATTCCAGCATGTGACGCGGGCTCGGTTCCCCTCCCCATCGCTGGTAAATATGATGGAAGATAGCGGCACTCTATTTGTGGAGATGTTCGATATGTTAGGTATTTGTGTATAATGATTATTTATGGTAACACTGGCACGGATATGTCTGCAATTCAGCTGTATACAGCGCATGTACTTGGAACATATAAGATTTAAACCATGACCACGACCTCTGGCAAGCGTTCCCGAAGCTACACTTGCTGAGGAATGGCTCATCGTAACAGCTGGCTGCTTGCCTCTGACAGGGTTTCGACCCCGCGGCCGCAGTGCCCCCGGACCCCGCCTCGACCCCGCACCGGACCTCTGTGGCGGCTCCTCCTGCAGCGCCGCCTGCCGATGATGACGAGGAACAGGCCGACTCCAGCCGGCGCGGCACCTGGGGCTCCCAGCTGGAGTTCCTGCTCTCCTGTCTGTCGTACGCGGTCGGTTTGGGAAACATCTGGCGGTTCCCCTACCTCTGCTACCAGAACGGAGGCGGTGAGTAGTTTGGGCTCCGCAATCGCATGCGGAGGCTAAAGCAACCATTCGGGTTAACTAAACTAATAATATTTTAAAAGACGATTTTTTTTTCATTTGTCTTATACGAATCCGATAAACATTTATATATCCTACCCTAGCTTAAAAGTGAGGTATATTTAAACATAAACCGTCACATGTGTTGGCTATATAATTTTGTGTCAAAAATTATTTTCCTTTGACGTCTGATATTCTAGTTGTACCTACGCAAAATTTAACAAATTTTCCTGTAATCTTTATTTCCCTGTTATTGTTATTTCCTTGCGGCCGTTTGTTTCACAGGGGCCTTTCTGATACCGTACGTGATAATGCTGTTCTGCACGGGCGTGCCTCTGTTCTTCTTCGAGCTGACGATGGGTCAGTTCACCAGTCAGGGTCCAATCGGCATATGGAGTGTCTCCCCTCTCTTCCAAGGTGAGAGCTGAACAGCAGCCCATGCAGACTGCTTTTACCTCTGCCTTTTATGATTTACATTGGTCAATGGTGAGCTTTCTAAGTGATAACTTATTTGAGACGCCGGGCAGCATATTTATATAAAATTTACTGCGATATATCAGGGTGATAGTAGAGGCAGAGTATGGTCAAAGCCGTGACTTCCGCTGCCGCTGTCGTGCAGAAAAGTCCGTGTCATGAGTCCAAGGTGAATGGCCATCGGACCAACTAAGGGCCATGAGCATAAGAGGGCATAAGCCTATCGTCCTAATACTTTCAGCTATTGAACCTCGGCGGAACTAATATCAAAATCTCTGTCTTTGATGGTAAGCCTGCTGTCGCGCCGGCTGTGGATTTCCATTCATCTTCCATTGGACCTCTCTGTAAAATGCTTACGCTGTTGCCTATTTGTCGACGATCATTTCCGTACGCTAACTTTGTCGGCAGGCATCGGCTACGCCATGTTCGTCATCTCGCTGACAATCGGCATCTACTACAACATGATTCTGGCGTGGACCATTTTCTACGTGTACTCGAGTCTGACGAGCAGCCTGCCCTGGGACGGCTGTGACAACTGGTGGAACACGGAAGGTCAGTATCGCTCGGCTGGGGTCATTTAGGGTCATTGGTGTGTGTCAATTCTGCTTCAGTGAGATGCGCTCGGCAGGCCTGGTCCTGCCCTGTGATGATCATCTGTATTCACCATGATATATGAACACTGGTATAGTGTCAACTCAACATGCTGGTGTCATGGCGACACTGTCTGGTTCCGCAGGGTGTCACGTGTTCCAGCCGGAGCCGTGCACGGCGGGGGACGGTGCCAACGACACTGAAGGCTGCGTCCAGTCGGGCGGTCAGAGGCTGTGGAACACCTCCGGTTCCATCGGCACCCACAGGATGCCAGCCGACGAGTTTTTCCAGTGAGAGCCCTCTCCTCTGCAAACAGTCGTTGGGGCTCAATTAAAAACTGATGTGACCATTTGACCACAAGCTCAATGGGGCTGAGGTGAGATAGGCAGAGAAATAGGAGAGCTCTATATGATCCAACTTATTTGCCAAATGTGCTCACTCTAGCCGTTCAACGATTACGATAGCGATAAAATGTGCTTGTGGTCTTTCAGCTGCATATTTATTTTATCGAATGGGAATTTTCGATCTGATCATGTCCGAGATAAACTTACGGACATCAAGTTATGAAATTCCTAGCAGTTACGATATTTGTTACAATGGTATGCTACAATGTTTTTCACTTTCAATTGAGACCCTTGTTGAAATAACTAGTATCTATAATAAAGTCAGTGGCTGACCAGCGCCCTCCGCCCGCTGCAGTAACTACATGCTGCAGATAACGGACGGTATCGATGACCTGGGCGCGTTCCGCTGGCCGCTGGCCCTCTGCCTGCTTAGCGCCTGGACCATCGTCTTCCTGGCTATGGTCAAAGGCGTCAAAACTTACGGCAAGGTGGGTATAAGCAGCGGCTCTTAGTACCGACGGTGGATAGCTGATACAGGCAGATTTGCCACCGCGACCTTCATAAAGGAAGTGAATGCCTTCAGGAGGCGGAGGACGGACAAAAAACTTGCATGGTTAGGCGAGGGCAATTAAAGGGACTATCCCACCTTCTAAAATGTTGTTAAAACCAGTTAAATTGTGTCCGACTTTATAGATTGGATGACCAGGAACACGGTTCTGGCATTTATTTTTCATTAAACATCTTAGGCTTCCCATATTCCAAACACAAACTTTCAAATATGTGACGTCACAGCCCAAAATTACCTCCTTCCCCAGGCCACATTACTGTCATAAAGCTGATTCTTTTTACTCTGTAGGCACCACAACAAAGTTCAGACCAAGTTTTAAGCGATTTTTCAACGAACAAACCCATTTAAATCAGAATGGCTAAACGAGGTGACGTCACACTAACGGTCGCTCCATGTTGAAGATAGGGCCTTGTACAAGGCCCATTTTCAAATGAAGGGAACGAATTTCTTCAACACCAAGAGGCCGCGGGGGTTGCAACCTAAATAGATAGTGGTTTCTGAACCTCGCCGCAAACTTGGCTATCTCAACTCAAATCCCATGTTAAAGGTGGGATAGTCCCTTTAAGTCTATTGAAGTTTTGTGCTACGGGACTAAACCATCATGGAGCTAGCAACATAAACTTACATTTTAAAACTGAACATTAAAGTTTTGTCCTACGGGACTAAACCATCATGGAGCTAGCAACATGAACTTACATTTCAAAACTGAACATGTGAATGTTTGCTGGAACGCCAGTTCATAAAAGCAGTTACTAAAGCATAAATAAAGAAATGACTTTCTTGAGTTTTTGAACTCTCAGATCCAGCGATTTTTTCATGCCTGCATTTACGACCGTTGTGTTACAGGCGGTCTACTTTACGGCTATTTTTCCGTACCTGATCCTGGTCTGCCTTCTGGCGCGTGCCGCCACGCTGCCCGGATACATGGAGGGCATCTATTTTTACATCACCCCGCGCTGGGAGAAACTGGCTCACGTCAAGGTAGGTGTCGGTGCCATCGGTGGTATGAAGTGACAACCCCCACCCCCGGGTGGATTTTGAATGATACGAGTATTTAATTCATGGAGGCGGCGTTATATTGACGGAAATGCATATACGATAAATAATATTTGAATAGATCATTATGTGAATGCATCACATGCAATACTTAGTTTAGAGATACCGGAAGCAATACCTTTCATTTTACGACGATAGGTGTAGGATGTTAATTTTTTGCTATAATTCATAAAATGGATAACCGTTGATCTAAATATATGACATGTGCAGTTGCACATGTAAACATCGCCTTCCGATGACATATGCATCTGCCCTCACGAATAAATGACCAAGATAAACAATCCCCGACATAAGTTGCATGCTACATAAGCGTCTCCTTATGGTAAAGTTTACGGGAGGGGGCGTGTCGCGACGTCTGAGGGTGCAGGAAAATGCCTGGTGCTCGTTTATTGGTAAACAGAGGGCGTGACCCACCCGTAACCGTCACCAGAGGCATTTTATGCAAGTCTTTACGGGAAGAGAGATAGTTGGAAGACCTTGTTTATTTAGACGGTTTGCGGTACTTGTGTTCCTTTCAAAAAAGAAACAAACATTTTACGGTTGGTCTGGATATGAGGGTGTGTTTGACTGGACAGCTTTGATTGTGTGTTTGCCTTACATTAGTATTTTGTCACCGTATTTACTGTTTGTCAGGTGTGGGCCGACGCCGCGATCCAGATATTCTTCTCGTTGGGACATAGCTGGGGTGGACTGATTGCACTCTCAGCTTACAACAAGTTTCACAACAATCACTTCAGGTAAGTCTATTTCTATCGTTCTTCGGCATCCGAAATAGTGGTACGAATAAAATTGAATATTTTGATAAAGTTGCGACTCATACTAATGCATTAAAAATATTTGTTGCAATTGAAATGCATTAAAATTGTTTAACTTAATGTTGTTATCCGTTTTAGCGTCTTCCAATTCTTGTCATTCATGGTCAACCGCGTGAAATTTTGCGTCCTTTTTTAAATAAAACGACCCCTAATGGTATATTGCTTTCGTGTTTTGCTCTCTGTAGACCGTACAGTTCATCGAGTCGCTCGTAAGTCCAGTCAGTATGGGAAGTATGCATTGCACAATTCACAAGACTCAGAATATCGCTTATTTCACTTTGCTCTTTATGCCGTTTTAGGGACGCCATCATCATATCGTGCGGCAACTGCTTGACCAGCTTCTTCGCCGGGTTCGTGATCTTCGGCATCGTCGGCTTCATGGCACACGAACTAGGCGTCAAAGTGGAGGACGTAGCTGCTCAAGGTCGGTTCTAGTAGTGTAATTACTTCAAATTCAAGTAAATGGGAAGGCAACGAATGCCTCGACCTGTGCATCACATGCATTTATGAATCAGATAGTGACTACAGTACTTTTCGAACCAATAACACTCTACAGTTTGCCACCGTGGCGCCGTGTAATTCGCTGTGCTGCGCTGACCGTGCAGGGCCCGGCCTGGCGTTCATTGTGTACCCGGAGGCGGTGTCTCGGCTGCCGGTCGCCCCCCTCTGGTCCATCTGCTTCTTCGCCATGCTGCTGACGCTAGGCGTCGGCTCCCAGTTCACCATGATGGAGACCGTGGTCAGCACTGTCGTCGACCTCGCCCCCGACCGGCTCAGGGCCAAACAGACGTGAGTGACGGAGAGCGTAATCGAAATGGAAAATGAAAATATATCATCTAGTTTTTTTCAATTCGATCAATTATAATTTTAAGCTGTGATTCGAAAACGATTGATATTTGCATGGGAAGCGAAACGCATGTGTCACCTATTCACTATAAGCAGTAGCGCTTCATAAATTTTGTATGTACCCTTTACTTTTGGTAAGAAGACTACGCTGCCTTCCTCACGTGCCCTCTCTGTCGCTCAGGTGGGTTCTACTGGGGTGCTGCCTCTTCATGTTCTTCTGTGGCCTTCCAATGTGCACCAGCGGCGGCCTTTACATACTCACAGTGAGTAGCGCTCGACAAATAGCCACTGCAATTTAGGGCATGATATTGCTTCACACCAACATACTCTACATAAAAGCTGCACGATTGTCAATCCTCGCACTTCGTGATAGAAGTAGGAAATCACTGAATCATGAATGGCTCTAGAAAAAAAAACGGAGTGCTGGGAATGGCGCATTTTTTCAGCTAGTATTAAATTTCTTATCGATTTTCATTGTGAACCTCTAACGTTCTGGCAAAAGGTGACATTTGAATTGAATCGGGACATTTTCACGGATACATACATAGGTATTACGAGCATGAAGCGAACGAAGCGAATTCTTTTCAATATTATTTCAGTATGAGCGGCCCGGCCCGGCCCGGCCCGGCCCGACCCGGCCTGTAACGCTTTTGAGAGGCTTATATCTCAGAGGCTTATTTTCTGGTGGCTGGCGGGCGCAAGTCATGGTCCCGTCTGGTGGAGCGATTACATTGCCGTGCATCTGCGAATGACATAAACAGTAAAGCGAGCTCCTCGGGCTCACCCATGAGGCACGCACTCTATGTGCCGCAATCGCAGTCTGCGCGTCAGACATCTAGCGCGGTGTGTGCAGGCCCAGGTCGCCCCGCGCGCGAGACACATGATCGTACTCTTCCGCACGTGCAGGGCTCTCTCTCTTTCTCTCTAGCTCGTTCTTTGCCCAAAAGGCGTTTTACTGGTTGTATGTAGAGTCGCGGGCTCAGATGATCGGACTGACCAAACTACTACTGTTGCCCCAGCTGATGGACAACTACGCGGGCACGTTTTCTGCTCTGATCGTGGGCATGACGGAGGTGCTGGTGGTGGCGCACATCTACGGCGCCGACCGTCTGCTGGACAACATCCGCACCATGATCGGCCACTACCCGTTCCACTACAGCTGGTGGAAGTGGGCCTGGAAGGTCGTCTCGCCCACCATCGTCACGGTAAGCGCCGCACACGAGCGCACAGACGCCGAGGAAGCTTGAGGGGGAGACAGACAAGCGGGGGGAGGGACTTAGTTGATTATTTAAAGTCTATTTAGCCGGTTATGCTATCATTCGAAAGCTGCTTTGGTTTAACTTTCGGTTTACCTTAACCGGCATTAAAATCATCCGGCCTGCCGTGCCCCAATTTTCGTTCAGCATTTTATGCCTGCGGGCAACATGTTCAGCGAATCTATATACATATTTTGTATGCAGGTGCTTGTGTGGTGTACTTGTGAGTCTGATTGATGTGATTGACACCGGCGCAGGCTCTGTTGCTGTTCACCTGGATAGACCACAAGCCGATCCAGTACGGCGACTATGAGTTCCCGCTGTGGGCCACCGGCGTGGGCTGGCTCATCTCACTGACGTCAGTCGCCATGATTCCGCTGGTGGCCGTCATCAAACTGGCCAGGATGCACCCACGTCATACCCTGATGGAAGTAAGCTCACACTCATCTCGTGACCTTAAGCGCTTAGTGATGCATGCAGATTGCTGAGTGTCAAATGTCGCTTCAAGCCAATCAACCCAGCACGTGTGGCTGAGAGAACGTATGATACAAAATAAACGTACCGTTAGTAAGCCGTGGACTTTCTAACGATACTCGTCTCCGAAGTTTTTCAGCGAGTATGAAGATAGTCCAGACTCGTTAGCCGTTAATTCAGGTGTCATTCATCTAACGGCTGTGTGTTGCTGCCCCCCAGAGGCTTCGGCTGCTGTCGCGTCCCGACGAAACATGGGGACCAGCTCTGAACGAACACCGAGTGGAGGCCAAAATGGCCATCCTGAGAACGGACAGCGGAAACTCCATCGGACTTCAAGGTAGCAAAAAACAGCTTCACTAAAGATACACCCAAATATAGTAAAACTATGAAGTGCATATCGAAAACATATCTTTGGGAGAGATGTCCTGCAGTTTCACTTTTTCACAATGGGCGTTGTGTTGTGTATGCCTTTTTCTCGTTTTCCTCTTTTCTTCCGGTTTTGTTTTGTTTTGTTTTGTTTTGTTTTGTTTTGTTTTGTTTTGTTTTGTTTTGTTTTGTTTTGTTTTGTTTTGTTTTCTGTTCTGTTCTTTCCTGTTCTAGTCTTTTCTTCTCATCTCCTATATCTCCTCTCTCCCTCTGTCTCTATTTCTCTCGATCTATTTCTCCCCTCCCCCTTTTCGTGGCTGAGATGTGGAGCTTTTACATCGGGGGACCGATTCTCAGTCGGCCATTTTTAGTTCACTGTAGCACGTGTTTTGTTACCATGAAACTTGCCTTACTATGCTTTGGCATTGGTGTTGGTTTTATTCGCGGGCAGGCTAATTAGGAACACGGAATTTTGGCATACGATGCCTATTTTTTAAAAATAAAAGCATGTTCCTGATAACCTATATGCAAATCACAATGTTGGCTGTCAGTTTACGTGTACATCCATTGCAGGTGTGGAACTTCAGTGAAGAGCAAGACCGAGCTTCAGTGTTTCCTGCTTCTGTTCAGGGTGGCGCTTGCAGCGTCCTGTGGTTTATCACCTGAATCTGCATTATAGAACTGTATTTTACAGTGACAGTCTGGATTCCATGTACATATTGTACGTTCTTAGGGCCCAGGACAGATGCAGGGATAAAGATGAATGTCGAAGCCGGGATTGTCTTTGACTGTGTTGATAACAACTTCAGAAGTTTACAATATACCTATATTTAGAATCTGGTCGCGTTTATGAAATTTTGGAGTTAGGGAACTGCTGAATTATGTTGCGTGCAGAAATAATGTTACTTTTATCTAGTTCAGTTGGGACCTTTGCTTGATCTATCGAGAAAGGTTGATGCATGGGGAAAATGCTCCTATTAGCGACCCTTCCCGATTTGCGACACCACCCTCTTGAGCGAATATGACGGGAATAGGAATTTTTAAATTGCTGTGAATAGTTAGGTATATTATCACATACATTTAAGCATTTAGGCAAAATAATACATTTTCTTCCATTTCATTGCTCTTTGGCAGTTTCTTATGAGCCCGTAAAGGAAATAGTGATTTTCTTACACAAGTACTACGCATTTCAGACCCTCTGGAACAGTCCTTTTTGGCCCTTTCTCGTTACCTATACGCTTGATTTTAACCAAACTTTGACACAATGTGTTTCAAGGGCCTACCTAATTTTTACTAATATGGTCTTTTAACAAAATGTCAAAATGAAAGGCACTTGTCGTTGACTTGTAATGGTAAAAATTGATCGGAAAACTCTACACCGTGGTAGAGGCTAGCATGGCGTTGCAGCGTCAGCTGTTGCGCCGCAGCTAAGCTCCGCCCACTGTGCCGCGACACCGGGACCGGTCATTCGCCGCTCGGGGTCAGAGCGGTGCGGAGCTCTGACGGACTGGAACGAGACACACGCTAACGCAGGCATCATTGCGTGAATATTGTAAATGTCGTATCTCGCGCGGAGAGAATAAGGATGAAGAATTCAATGCAGATCGCGACGGTGTATGTATAAAACAATAAGCACTCCTAGCTACAGAATGTTATTCCCTATGCAGACTTAAAATAATCTTATTTTCAATAATTTATAGCGAGCCTCTCCGCAGCCGTTTTCCTAGTCTATTGTGCATTTAAGGAGTAACGGGACAGAATTCACCGGACTGTCTTTGCATTCAACGGCCTTATTTAATTGAAGATATCCACATAGATACTTGTAGGTATTTCGTTTTTTTTTGTTTAAAAGAATATTTTTTTGGGGGGGGTGAAAATAATAGGTAAATCTTTCTGTGACATTTCCACAATGCTTTCAGAATGTTGTTGATAGATCTTAGGCCCGAAAAACAATAAAACAGGGAAAAATATAGGATGACTCAATCTGAAAATGTAGATATGCAATATCGAGAGTTCATGATCTCCCGTCCTTCACTCCCCCTTGTCAGTCTCTCGTCTATACGTTTATAGTATATTGTCTCTCGTCTATAGCCTAATCTCTATCTTCGTCACTTGTCTCTGGTCTATCGTCTTCGTCTCCTGTCTCTGCTCTAGCGGCTATATGCATATTGTTTGTTGTCCACTAGCCAACGTTTACCGTTCGTCTCATTGTCACTTTGTCTCCTTTTCCTTTCTCTTTCTTCCTCCGTCCTTATTTGTCGTAGAACAACTTATTAAAGGGACCCTCCCACCTTAACATTAGATTTGAGTTGAGATAGCCAAAATGGGGTCCCTGGCTCACAATTACCGGTTTCGGCACTCACAACATCGAGAAATGCCTTAAATCGGAAATATTGAATTTCAAAATTGCAGCATTTTGATTCAGAGGGGCTAATGCTTAGGAATACCCCTCTGAATGTGTGACGTCAGCGCAGATATCTAACGATTTTTAAATGTTTGACTAAAACGTTTTGTAGCACGCGGTGGTATATGCTATTTGCGCGCAACATCTGCCGCGAACGCCGCACTTCTAAAATAAAGTCGCTAGAAACAGCGGAGATCCCAAAAAAGTAAACAAAAGTAAAAGTCTAATATCTTGAAAACCGGTGAATATTTTTCGGTGAAATTTGGTAGATATTCGTTTTCGCTCTTTCTGAACCGAGCGACATCACTTTCATGCCAATTCATAAACTTTTTTGAAGGTGGGAGGGTCCCTTTAAAAGTTCATGACATGCAAACAAGTGCTCCACTCCTCTGCGCTGCGTGCGCGGCCCGCACGCCGGCCGGCCGGACTGCGACTGCCGCCGACATGACCCGAGGCTGGACCGCAAGTGGGCGGAGCCAAGCCGCAGTGTGCTAGTGCGTCTCGACCAATTAGAGGGGAGACAGCGTCCAGCCTGTGTCAGCCTCTAAGCAGGGCTCTGACGACCTTAACATTATCAGTCAATGACAAGTGCCTTTATTTTTCATTTTTCGTTAATAGACCATATTGATAAAAATTAGGTAGGGATCTCAAACTACCAATGCCAAAGTTTGGTTAAAATCGAACGCATATACAACGAGAAATAGCCGAAAAGGACTGTTCCACAGGGTCTGAAACGCATAGTAGGCCAGGTTATACATGTTTGTAACATTCAAACTGACATGATTAATTGTTGTTGCATTTGTGCGTGCTCGTAGTATATTAAAAAAAACATCCATTTGGCTGGCTCATCCAGTTCATCAGCACTGTCATGTTTCTGTCGTAACCTCAAATTAGGGTAAGATGGCTAATTAGCGACCCACTTAACCCGCGCCGGGCCGGTGCTCTGAGATTCCGCGCCGGGCCGGGGGGTGTCTGAACATCCCCCTTCTAACTCGGCTCCTGGGCCACGTAGCGACACGCGGTAAGCGGCAATCGAAAGAGCGTCCAAAATAAGGACGAAAACACTTCAGTCATTTTTTGGGTCAGGTCAAAGGTCAGGTCACCAGAGGTCACCAAAGGTAAAATGTTGACTATTTCAACATTTTGGAAACTGCCAACGACTATCTCGGGAACCGATAGAGCTACAGCGCCGCGGAAAAGCGCATTCGACAGCCCTTTTACAGACCTTTCTGAGCAATGTTCTCAGATTTGACCTCAGGTCAACGGTTTAGCCTCCAGAGGGCAAAAATTCCAAAAATAGCCGTTTTTACGAAAAGCTGTTTTTCGGCAATAACTTTTGACTCAAAAGAGCCATGACATTACTTTTGACAGCATCGTGTTCCTCTCGTCGAGACGCGTCGAATGAGCTATAATTTGACCTTGTAAGGTCAACTTGAAAATTTGACCTCAGGTCAAGGTCATGACCTGACCGGTAAGGGTCATGTTGCATATCAGTCTATCCGTAACGTCGAGCCGAACACATCTAAGGCGTTTTCAGCGCTCTAGCACGCCTCTATTAGAAGATATTAGCGAAAAACTGTTAGATTCTGTTCGTGACCTGAGATGACCTCGGGGACATAACGAGGGGTCACAGTTGCCATTTTCCGGTTCAGTGTGTCAATTTTACCTACATCTCGATGTTTGAGAGTGTCTAGAATAGCGTTCGTGCAAAACAGACCGCAGACGCTTTTCAATTTTCTCCCATTGACTTATACATAATGGAGAGGCCGCAAAATTGACCTGACCTTAGGTCACCGATATCAAAATTCCGGGATAAATATTTTATAGACAATGTTGCTCTTATCAATCGCTGAAAGTTTCAAGGCAATCGATCAATCGGTGTATCTATGACGAGCATTCTTATTTTTTCTGAGGTGAGGTCACTTGGCGTGACCTGGTGACCTGACCTAAGGCGACCTGGGTCTGAAATTTTCACAACATGTGCGGAATAGATGCACGAACAGGTGTGCCAAAAACGGCGGCGCTCCGCGCCGCCGTTTTTGAGATATCTGCGAAAAACCGCAGGGGGGTGTTCAAACACCCCCGGCCCGGCGCGGGTTAATTTGAGCCGTCACTGCTCACGCTGTATGGGTGCCACTGTATTACTGGATTGATTTTCGGAGAGATCGTTCATTTTCCTATCAGAATTTATTCATTTTCTGCCCCAATATCCACAACTTTATTTACAAAGAACATATTCACAAACATTGCAAAGAAAAACGCTAATAGGGAACTCGTCCCGATTATAGCGACCGGGGAGGGTCGCTAGTAGGTCTATGGGTTTCCCCATAGTAGAAGTGGCGAAAAATGTTACCCTCGAAAACATGAAATAAGATGCTTAAATACGGCCCCCGGTCAACAGACATGGTAGCCCAAATCTAGTCGGATATGAAAATTCTTCTAAATCCATAGACTTTAATGCTAAATTGACTATATTTGAGAGGGTTTTATGAAGATACATGACCAGATACAGAAAAAAGCGAGATGCTATCTTGTAGATTAAATCGTCTACTATCTGCGACTTTTGAAGTGTTTTTCAATCTGAGGTACGGAAATCGTGTTCCCAAGAGACTGAAAGTAGCCATGCTTTACATTAGACCCAATGGCAAAAATTCGGAATCTGACAAAATTGGCCATTTTTACGTCTGATTTATGAAAATTCTAGACAGGATATATAAAAACCCGAGATGCTATCAGGTGGGAAATTTCATTGTCTATTACCGCTTTTTGAAGTGTTTTTCGATCTGAGACCGGTAAATCGTGTTCCCAAGAGACTGAAAGTAACCCTGTTCTACAGCAAGACATTGGCAGAATTCTAATATTTGATGGAAGATATCTTAGGTGATAATAACCTTACTACTAATTGCAATGCTTCATTGGAAAGCTCAACACTGGCACTATCATCGGTCTTCGCATTGCTATTTTACAGAACAACAAGAAATAACGTTTTGAAGTCTTTGAATATTGACTTACTTTTCATCGACGGGCTCGATCCCCATCACCACCAACATTTTTCCGGGAAGTCAAGATTTTGCAGATATTTAAGCAGAATTGCAGAGCTGTGTTAATACTACGGCACTTAAATACACATTTTAAGAAAAATGCTTTTTTATTAGCATGAGTTGGGCCTCAGAAACAGCAGCATGTCGATGTAATGAGGAAAAATAAGTGCAAATGATCGCGCAAGAGAGTATCCTTAGCTCCCTAGCAACCACCTAGCAACGTAAGGCAAAATAGTAAACAACTCCTGGGCCCAGTTTCACCAAGCTCTGTTTGGAGTAGTTTCGGCGAAACTACCCCAAAGCAGTTTCACCAAATGGGGTAGGTTCTGATTGGCCACTTCCAAACTACCCCATGGAGTAGTTCTTATTTTACCCCAAATTTGCCATGCAAACAGATGCTCACGGTCCGTGAGCAACTGAACAAGCCAATCAATCAGCTGATTATCGTTGGTTCTACCCCAAATATCCGACCAAAATTACGGCAGACATTCGTGGGGTAATCTGTGAATATGATACCAATTGTGAGCAAGAATTGACAGTAAAATAGTAATAAGAACATACTTTATTGAAGTCCAATCACCTGTCACGTTTGAGTACGCATTATTCATAGCATACCTACTTCAAATTTCATCCAAGTATTTTACTGCATGTAGCCTGCGCCACCTATGCTTGTGATCTACAACACCAAAAGAAGCATTATAGATGTCGCCCATAGCTGAATGCCAGGAATTTTACCTTTTTTAACTTAAAGGTTTTCTTCAACAGTGACCTTGAATACCGGATGAGGAAGCCTTGAAATACAAACAATAAAAATGCACATTCTTCACGGTGGTTACATGCTGCGTCTTGTTGAAATGATCCAAGTACTTGTGTGATCTATTCAAATTATCATTTGAGCCTATATATGGCCTTGATTTGAGGCATCTATGTATTAGGGTCAATAAGCAAATATCCAGCAAATATCAAGACGCTAACAACTGAAAGCAATATAAAAATGCCGTACCTAAATCAGCAAGAGGATGTGTCGTGCATACCTAGGTAATTCTCATTAGAAATAAAAAGCATATGGTGCACGAAATTCGTAAGAAGCAGTTGTTAAAAATACCAGGCCAAGTGGATTCGATACTTTCCATATCTATTTTTTTTTGTCGCTGTTGTGCATATCTCAATTAAGTTGCGTTATGTGCCGTACATCTGTAATGTTTGTATTTTGTAAGGCACATTAGAAATAAAAAGCATCTGGTGCAAAAGATTCGTAGTTAAAAGTCGTCAAAAATACCAAGCAAGGTGTATTCGATACTAAAACATGCACTAATTTACTGAAACATTTAATTATAAAACACTAAACATCTAATCTAATTTAACATCTAATCTAATCTTAAATATCTAATCTAAACATCTAATCTAAGCATCTACGGGTCCCGGTCCCGTAGCTCAGTTGGTTAGAGCGTTGGATTCCGCGTGGTGAGAGCACGCGTTCCCGGTTATAACAGTCCGGGTTCGAAGCGCGACGGGCGCTCGACATTTATGGGCCTCCTGACAGGTATGGTTGTGGTTGGTGGCAGGCCGTAGCCAGGCGAAGTCAGCGAGGGGACCGGCCGTGCGCGGCTTTGTGCGCACGTAAAACTTTGGAATCTAAATTCTGCCATAGAATCGGAATTGCGCGATCGGAGGGTAGAGGGCAGAGTCATCGCAACAAGCTTCGCTTAGCTGTGGCTCTGTCCTTGTGAATCCTTCCCATCAAAATGTTCGGACTAAATTTATAATAAAAAAATCTAATTTATGAAAACACTAATTAATATTAAAACATTCGATACTATTCGATAATAAAACTAGATAAATCGATATTCGATAATGTAACCTATCCATCAAGATTCGCGGTTGTGCATTGCATTCCTTTCTCAATACAGTTGTGAATCTTGGAAACTGAGGCGCCATGGTGCCATCGTTACCAAGGTGATTGGTGGACAAATACAAGAAGCCAAATCGAATGTGTTCTTCATTTCACGCCGTCGTGAAATGAAATTCTCGACCAATCAAAACGTTCCGTTGTTTTGCTGATGCTGCTTGCTTAGCAAACATTCACAAGAGATGCCGAGACTACCCCATGGGGGTAGTTTGAGCTGGTGAAACTGGATTCTATCCCATGGGGTAGAACGGAAATCTACCCCATGCCGAAATTACCCCACTTGGTGAAACTGGGCCCTGTTGATATCAGGTACTCAGCCTTGGAAGCACACTAGACGGTCACCATACTGGGCTTCATACTGAATTTTGCATACCAGAATGGGTGTTTCCAACTAAAATTATTTTTTCGCGAAATTTATCTTTGTTGCCCTACTATTTTTCGTAAAACCGAGTTATACAAACTTCATGATATCAAAAATAATATTGTGATAATGAAAACCGCCATATAAAACAAGATAATTGCCGAGATCATGCCTACTAAACTTGGTCCTACCCCCTAATTCAATATACCCTGCTTAAATATAAGATATACGCAACGCACTTTAATCACTTTCGGGGACGTTCACGTCATGTTCAGTGACCTCACCTAAAAAAGTCAGAATGCTCGTCAAAGCTACATCGACTGAATGATCTCCTTGAAACTTTCAGGTATTGATAAGAGTAACAGTAGGTAGGTATGTACAAAATGTAGGCCTCGGAATTTTGATTTCAGCGTCAGTTCAATATTACGTCCTTTCCATTACCTACCTATAGGCTATAAGTCAATGGGAGAAAATTGAGAGGCGCCTCTTTCATTCATTTCACGTTAAATCCGCTACTGCGTCCTTTCATCACCGCAACGTCAAACCATAGTGTAATAAATAACAAGTGAAGACACTTCGATTATTTTGTGTAATGCGTTTTCTTCTGCCGGAAGTGCTCTCTCAGAAAATCAACGATATCTTATGACGATTGATGACGTTTTCGTCATTGTAGTGCAAAAGTTTCATCCCTGTAGTGAAAACTTCTAACCCAAGAAACTACTATCCAAGCTTGTAGTTATATAAGTGTTGGTTTTAACAGCTAATTCATCCTTATTTTCTACAAAACACTGAAAATAAATCCCTCTACACGCAACTTGAAATGAAATATCACTTAAACATAATGAGAAGAGCAAAAACCTATTTTTACTACACATCTTTATTCTTTACAAGCTAAGAATGTCTTCTTTATGCCAGAATGGGTATAGCGTATGAACACAGGGACAGGCCCCACAGCTCGCAATACATAAGAATTCATGTTCTCTTTATCAGGCATATCGTTCGGAAGCTGTGTAAATTCCGACGCAGTGTTAAAATGGGCCAAACAGCTATTCATCAACTGGGCATTTCACCGGGCTGAAACGCATCGATGTCCCCTGATTTTGCATATTATAATGCATTCAATAGGAACAATGAACATGCGATGACTCTCATTCATTTCGCGCAATAAAAAGCATAGGTTCTCAAGTCAAAGTGAAGGAAAAGACCGATCACAATGACTCGTATAATACAGACTTTGTTTAAATACTCTACACTTTTAGGGGCTGGTACTGTTATGATGTCCTCTGTTTTTGAATATTTTCATACCGGTTCTGTCAAATTGCATTCAGTTAGCGATCATACATGCAATAAAAACAGTGGGTTCTCGAGAGTAAAGTTACGGAATAGAGTAAATGCTGATACGATGTTCAGCATTTTGGAGCACAGATAGATCGAGTAGGACTTTCATCGGGCTGTGGCACATCGATGTCCTCTGATTTTGAATATTTTCACGCATTTTATAAGAAAATGCGATTATTTTCTTTCATTATATGCAATAAAAAACATGGGTTCTCGAGTCTATGTCATTCAAAGGACCGATCAAAATGGGTTATGTTTTAGAGACGTTGTCAAAATACCCTACACTTTTTAGGAGCCGGTGGTGTTATGATGTCCTCTGTTTTTGAATATTTTCATACCGGTTCTGTCACTATGCATTCAGTAAGCGACCATACATGCAATAAAAACAGTGGGTTCTCGAGAGTAACGTTACGGAATAGGAGTGAATGCTGATACGATGTTCAGCATGTTAGAGCGTAGTTAGATTGAGTAGGACTTTCATCGGGCTGTGGCACATCGATGTCCTCTGATTTTGAATATTTTCACGCATTTTATAAGAAAATACGATTATTTTCTTTCATTAAATGCAATAAAAAAACATGGGTTCTCGAGCCTATGTCATTCAAAGGACCGATCAAAATGGGTTATGTTTTAGAGACGTTGTCAAAATACCCTACACTTTTTAGGAGCCGGTGGTGTTATGATGTCCTCTGTTTTTGAATATTTTCATACCGGTTCTGTCAAATTGCAATCAGTAAGCGACTATAAATGCAATAAAAACAGTGGGTTGTCGAGAGTAACGTTACGGAATAGAGTGAATGCTGATACGATGTTCAACATGTTGGAGCGCACTGCGCAGTTAGATCGAGTAGCACTTTCATCGGGCTGTGGCACATCGATGTCCTCTGATTTTGAATATTTTCACGCATTTTATAAGAAAATGCGATTATTTTCTTTCATTATATGCAATAAAAAACATGGGTTCTCGAGCCTATGTCATTCAAAGGACCGATCAAAATGGGTTATGTTTTAGAGACGTTGTCAAAATACCCTACACTTTTTAGGAGCCGGTGGTGTTATGATGTCCTCTGTTTTTGAATATTTTCATACCGGTTCTGTCAAATTGCAATCAGTAAGCGACCATAAATGCAATAAAAACAGTGGGTTCTCGAGAGTAACGTTACGGAATAGAGTGAATGCTGATACAATGTTCAACATGTTGGAGCCCACTGTGCAGTTAGATCGAGTAGCACTTTCATCGGGCTTTGGCACATCGATGCCCTCTGATTTTGAATATTTTCACGCATTTTATAAGAAAATGCGATTATTTTCTTTCATTAAATGCAATAAAAAACATCGGTTCTCGAGTCTATGTCATTCAAAGGACCGATCAAAATGGGTTATGTTTTAGAGACGTTGTCAAAATACCCTACACTTTTTAGGAGCCGGTGGTGTTATGATGTCCTCTGTTTTTGAATATTTACATACCGGTTCTGTCACAATGCATTCAGGCGACCATACATGCAATAAAAACAGTGGGTTCTCGAGAGTAACGTTACGGAATAGGAGTGAATGCTGATACGATGTTCAGCATGTTAGAGCGCAGTTAGATCGAGTAGGACTTTCATCGGGCTGTGGCACATCGATGTCCTCTGATTGTGCATGTGTACCAAGGCATTCTGTAAGAGACTGGGATTATTTACCTTCATTTAGTGGAATAAAAAACGTGGGTTTTCATATCTAAGTCAATTAAAAAAATCCATCATGACGGGGCATGGAAGACGATGATGTAGGCTGAGGATAGCGTTCAATGATTTAGGGAGTGACGTTTTATGACGTTTTATTACGTCATACTGCGGCGTGAGTAGCTACATAGCCCACTTCCAGCTGAAGAAAAGTTGTTACATGAGTTTGCATTATACATTGGTGAAGTGTCTTCACTTGTTATTTATTACACTATGGTCAAACGTTAACCCGCGCCCTGGTGGGGTCTGTTTATAACGCGACCTGGTGGGGGGGGCTATTTTTTGCCCCCCCCTCGTATCTCCGAAACTACTGGACGGATCCGCAAAATTCAAACGGCGTTCGAAAGGCCTGTCAAATTTGTCACAAGAAACCAAATTTCATTGACCTCGGGGTCACCGATGACGTCACAGGTCAGGTCAAAGATGAAATGTTTCACCGTTCACGGATCTTCTAGGGAATGCGCTATAACACCGAGGAAAACGCATTTTGTCGAGAATCAGCGGTAGGGCGTCAGTTGCCTAGTAGATATGTTGCTATTAGAGGTCACTGGCAATACCAGGTCAGGTCACAGGTCAGGTCACCAAGGGTCACAGGTCAGGTCACATGAGCCCAACTTTACTAAGGTTGTGTGATACATGTTTTATGGCCAATTTTTCATTTCCAACTCAATGGTGTTGGTTATAAGACTATCAGGTACGGCTTAGGTCACTTTCTGGTGAAGTTCAGGTCAAGGTCAGGTCAAGGTCAGGCCAAAAAAGGTCAAATTTTAAAGTTGATAGTTTTGCATAAAATGGGTATTGATTCGATGCAGCTCGCCACGGGGAGTCTAATGGTGGTCTTTGTTTTGCGCTACGGGGTCTTGAATTGCTAAAAATTGAGTTTGAAAATTTGACGTCATCAATTTTGAACAGTTTTTTCGCTATAACTTCGCCAAAAACAGAGGTATCAATCTCAAATTTGGTATGTGGATTGAAGGCGGTAAGGACTATCACATATATTCCGGTTTTTGCGAAATTAAAAAAACTTCTTGGATTTTGCGATTATTATATTCAAAAAATCTATTTTTTGATTTTTGGGGGTCAAAATCCAAAAATTTCAAAAATCCGAGATAGCAGTTTTGTAGCCCTGTCCAATCTACAGCTTTTATGTCTTTATCATTTTTCTGTATTCGCAAAGCTATAGGCCTGACAGCTCTTCCCGCGAAACCCTTTTTTGGGTCGAAAACGGCAGAACATGACGTCACTCTGACGTCATTTCCGGCCAACCTATCATAGCCTTTGGAAAAATTTTTGGTCACAATGTGTAAAATTGATGTCCGGGAGGATACTGAAAGTTTGGTGACGATCGGCGCAGCGGTTCTGGAGATATATCGAAAAGTCTGGAGGGGGGGCAAAAAATAGCCCCCCCCCCACCAGGTCGCGGGTTAAAAAGAGTTGACATAGCAAAACAGACACACACAATTCAAGCACAAGCACACACATGCATACAAGTCAATCATTCAGTTTGAATCACGCTCCAGTAAGTAGCGTTTCACGGCGGTTTTGAATGCTGGACGACCATTGTAACGGTGCATGAATTCCTTGTACTCCGAGACACCGCTATACAAAAGTTGCCACCTGCCTGCCTCCGCTCGAATTCGTGGCAGCCTGAACCGGTTCGCATTTCGCGTGTTTTGACCCTGGTCGGACGCGCTGTCCAACTTGCTTGCCATAGCAGTCGGCTGCTGTGTCTCTCCCTACAATGCGGTGTACAGAGCACATTCGATGATACAGGGCCATGTCTGGTGCAGTGAGCCACCGCAGATCGCGTAACACATCCGATACTCTCAGGCTCACTTTAGTATATGAAGGATTGTGCACCGTTTTGACAGAGTTTATGACGAGAGACGCCCATTGCGAGGTTCCGAAGTCCATGCTACTGAAAGCCCGATTTCAGGTGTTTGACCTGACCTTGACCCGACCTGTGACCTCAAAATTTCATTTTAAAGTACTCATCTGAAGCGTCTCGTCACGTTCTTTCGATTGCTGCCTCGTGCGTTTCGCTGCGCCTATTGGTTCTCGAGTTATCGGCTGGGGATTTTTAACGCCCCCCCCCCCTCAGCAAACGGCGGGTGGCGAAATACCCCAGCAACTGCCGGGATGACCTCAGGTGACCTGACCATTGACCTGACCAAAAAAGTGACCGAAATAATTTCGTCGTGATCTTCGACGATCTTTCGAGTGCCGCTTACCGCGTGTCACGACGTGGTCCAGGAGCTAATTGATAAAGGTGGATTTCATGTGAGGATCTTGACAGGACCTGACTTAAGATGTGCATGCACCAATTGCCAAGTCATACGAGTATGCAGTATTGTCTGACTGTCCCCATGCATGAAACAGTTTTCTTCAAAGATGAAATAATGCCATTTTTCTTATTTTTGGGATAAAAATATTCTCCCTATTAGGTATCATTTTCCGCCCGAAGGTCTGAATTACGGAATGCTGCTTGTCATATGTAGTCACCAAATTTGCACACAGGCGAGATTTCCTATGCGTTCTTCCCAGTTCCCGTACCCCTTTTCTGCCAGCTTCAATTGGTCTGGGTCGTATATGGTCCCACTCTGAATAGCTCCGGCACTTACAAGTTACTCCGGCCGAGGTACGGGCAAGGTCTGAAGCTCTACTGGAGCTGAGTCACACGCTCCCGGAGCTCACCCGCACCACCACAGCCGGACTCGAGCTGTATCAACCTGAGCCGTGCCGTACCTCAACCGTTCTTTAGTCAAGCTAGCTTTAGTTCCGCCGCTATAGCGGCGGAACGCACTGCCGACTTTTGGAACCATTCTTTCCATGCAACGCCCATAGGGCTAATGTTAAAATGCCAAAATCAAAGGGGGGCACGGTGCCCCGGTGCCCTCCCCGTTCCGCCGCCTATGCTTGTTGGCTGGGATTCCGTTTATACCGGTCCAAATCTGGGCATGTCGGAGACCAGAGTTGCCGGGACAAAACGGACTAGAGCCAAACCAAATTGCCGTCTGGTTCAAACTTCAAAGTGATGCCATGCCGATTGCCAGGAGGGTCGTCGCCCCTCCCCGGGCCAGTAACGTTCTGAAAAAACAGCCTAGGCAAGGGACATGAATATGATCATTGCTCACATTCCACAGCTTACAGTGCTGAATTGGTGAGAACACCCTGCATTTCGAGTGATTTATTTTTCGTTCGGGGATTAAAAGATTGTTTAAGGTTATGCTAATTTTTATTTTCAGCGTCATTCCACAAACTTCCCAGCAAGCAAGGTCTTAGCGATTGAGGTTGATGAATAAACGACTTCAAATTCATCCTGAAGGGACCAGCTACATGTATCAGTATCTTTTTTAAAATAAGATGCGTTAGGTGTACTCCAATTTCAAATATGACCCTTTTCCCCTGCCGAAACAAGGGTGGTTTGACTGGTTTGAAAGCAAGGGATGACGGTTTTGAATGCTGAGTTGTGATTGGTGCGCATTCGTTTGATACTGCGTGCATTTTGAACGTAGCGAAAATCGAACATTTTCTTTGCATTTTCCACAGTCGGATTAGTAGATTTGGGTGCCAGTTACTGGTATGTTTATCCGTTAGTATAATATTTATTCTATAAAGTGAATAATACTGATCATACTGATATTAAACTTGAACTCTTTTTCATCTGATATCCCCCTGTTCCACACCACGGGCTCAGGTATATTGGAGTTGCCTCTGTATTTGTACTTATGTTTTTGTCACATAAATTTTGCCTGATATCCTTGAGTTGATTCCTGATTGATACATTTTTTAGTATAATACCTGATGCTGGTATAATAAACATCATGAATCCAGCTATCAGCATTTCAAATTGTAATCCTTTCAATTTTAGCATATAAATATGACATCCGTGCTTCCTGGAATAACAATGGTGTGTAGCCTTTTTTATTGTTATTAAGAATTCACTCCCCCTGTCAGATTCAGGTTAAAAAGGTGATTTTTTATGGAGGAAAGAGGGGACTGCAACTGAATCTTTTTATGAAAATTTGTTATTTTCTCTCTGGTCATCTTTCTCCAAAATACATAAGATGAAATGTTGGTAAATGTCAAGATTAAGTCCTGAGCAGATTTCATGGATAATTTTACAATTATAGTTAGGACCTAAACTTGACATCTACCAAAATGTCTGTGCGCACTTGCAGACTGCAGTTGCTTTGCCTTGGATTGAACACTGAGGGATATACGCTGTGACTGAGAATCAGAATAGGTCAGGTACCCCTAACCCCATGTAAACCAAATTCATTTGTTAACAGTGGATACCATAAAATGAGGCTATCAGGGTGGGCTCAGGCTGGGTCATGACTCAAAAGCATAGATGGAGAAGTATAAGGAACTCAGCATGAGTGTTCTAGCACTACAAATTTCAGCTTCAGGTGCCTGATTTACTTTCGAGCAGCAAGAGATGGCGGGGTCAAGATCCTGGTGTGGTGGATTTTCAGGACTGAAACATCCAGAGATCCTAACAAATTTTCAGCCCATCAGTATTTCCAAAACATTTTAAATTGAAATGCTTTGAATTTTTCTAAGAAACATCAATTCAAGAAGATTTGCACCCCACAGAACTTTGTGGAAAGGCCACTGACTAACATAATTTTAAGCCAGTCTAATTGCTTAGTGAGCTTACCAGTAGATGCTTACCAGTAGAGTAGATGGAAATAAGGAGACATGTGCCGCAGTGCAAAGGCAAAAACTACTATGTGAGGTCAGAGTCTGACCTCACATAGGTAGTAGTTTTTGCCTTTGCACGGCAGTGTGAGCTTTGGCTCATAAAGGCTGCCTCCTGGTCATGTTGGGTATTGGTCATAGTTGTGTTTGAATGTGTTGAAACAGCATATAATTACAGCACAAGACTAGCAATAGGATTGACTGTATGTATGCCAATAAGTAAAATTGATAGAAAGATGATATTTTAAGCAGGCAATTGATACAAATATTCAGGCTTCACATGCACTTTTCATGAAAGCTGTCAAAGTGATGACAGGCTGAAAAATCGGACTTACATATGAGGCCTTCACAGTTCACAGTATGTGACCACATTAAGGACCATAGCATATTCATAATATGTCCATCTCCTCAAATTGTTTCTTTTTTATTCTTGTCCATTACTCACTCAGATAGATTTTGATGGAAAACAGGTCTAGGTTTAGCCTCTAGGGGACATGAATGTGGCACATCATTGCAAACCAGGACCACGATGTGTCAAAAGAAGGAAATGTACCTATTCCAAAGATGAAATCATGGATTTAATGGATGCAGTAAACAAGGGGATTAGTTTCAGATCAGGTGTTATAGATTCCAGGAGCTGTCATCTATCCTTATCATCAACTGACTCCTAGGAAGGAGCCCAACACATTGGCATCATTCGTGCCTGTATCATGCTCCAATAGAAAGTTAACTAATAGGTTAAAAACCCTGACCTTAACATGTTGTTTGTTTTAGCTCAAACTTGGCAATGTCTGGTCTAGAAGAGCCTACAGAGTTGTTGGTACAGGTGCAAAAGTCGTCCAACCGGCAGGGTGAAACTGTGATCCAGGTGATGCGTCATGTGGATCCTCCGTCATCGCCTGGTGCCGAGGACGACAATGAAGACGGCGTCGATGATAGCCTGCCCATGGACAGCAGCGGCAAGAAGATGTACCCGCAGCGGTATCGGACTGCCTGGGAGGAGGTACCCGCCTTCCGCGATTGGCTGATGCCCGTACCAGGTGACCCATTCTCGGCGGCCTGCGCCTCGTGCGAGACATCCATGAAAGCTCATCGGCAGCTGCTGGTGGAGCACTGCAAGAGCAAGAAGCATCAGCGCCAGCTTGGTCACCGAAACCCGGACTTTACTCCGGTGCCGGCGGCACGGCGTGGCCGGAAGCGGCCGACTCCGTCTTCGGTCACCACCTCCTCACCGGCGCCCTTCCGCAGAATGATGAAACAGCTGCGGCCCGAGCGCGAGCCCGAACTGGAGGTCTCCTACAGCGATACCAGCCGTGTGACGTATGCCATCGGCTTGGGAGCGCAGCGCGTTGGCTTCATCGGATCGGGCAGCGTTGCGCGCTCCATTGCCAAGGGCATGCTCGACAAAGGCCTCGTAGTGCCCAACAAAGTGATGGTGAGCGCGCCCAGCGACCGGAATTTCGAGACCTGGAGAAAGTGGGGATGTCGCGTTACCAATTGCAACGACAGCGTCATCAGTAGCAGCGAGATCATCTTTCTGGCGGTAAAGCCCTCTGCCCTGGAGGCACTGGTCGCCGATTTGTCCGTGATCCCCGAAGACAAGTCTCGGTGCTTCATTTCACTCCTCTCGGGAGTCACCCGCGAGCGTGTAGCGTCGCTGCTGGCTGCGCGCCGACAGCTCCAGGCAGACATGGCCGAGCTACACGTGGTGCGCTGCCAGCCAAGTACCCCCCTCATGATTGGGGAGGGTTCGTGCTCGTACTCGGCTGCGCCGGACTTGCCGCACAGCTGGCTGCTAGCTGTCGAGACCATCTTCTCCGCGCTCGGCATGTGCTACAAGGTGGAGGAGAGTCTGATGGATGCGCTTGCCGGCGCCTTCAGCAGTGGCCCGGCCTTTGCGTACGCGTTCGTCGAGGCGCTGTCGGCGGGCGCCGTCAATATGGGCGTGCCGTGGCACCTGGCGCGTCCCATGGCGGCCCAGACGATGCTGGGCGCCGCGCGCATGCTGATGGAGACGGGCTCCACGGCGGCCGAGCTGCGCGACGAGGCTTCCTCGCCGGGCGGCACCACGCCCGCTGGCCTCATGGCGCTGGAGAAGAACGGCATGCGCTTCGCCGTGATGGCCGCCGTGCAGGCTGCCACTGAACGTGCGCGCGAACTAGGCAGGGAGGCGTCTGTCGCCAGCGGTGATCCGATTGGGTGATGAGAGCCAGCCTCGAGTGTGGCGTATGTCTGTCCGATTTTAAAATAGTTTCGGAACATCCTACCCATTCCTTTGTTTTTGTTCTCGATTGCTATTGAGTCATAACTGGTATTCTCACAATTTCCGGTCCGTATTGTATGAATTCATTTGAAGTCAGAGGAATGATACGCTATCACAACCCAGTGCGTGGTTCGACCCTGTGTTCACTATTCAATGTGTATTCCAGTAAGCCCAAGGTTACGTTCGACATAACCGTGTCAGTTTGTGTGGCAGATGAACGATGCCGTTTTGCAGGCACATAGTGCAAACGCGATTTGTGTTTCGCAACCACCGTTGATGAATGAAACAGGCCTCTTGAAGTATGTAATGTTGGAATTGAAGTCATGATCTAACGCCCTTCCATGCCAATTGTCGTCTGGAAGCTCGTGTTCGGGAAAAATCAGTTCATGTGGTATTACTTGCCATTTGCTTTGATGCAGGGTTTCCACGTCGCTAATCTATGTTCTGCTTCTCCGCCTGCGTCAACGTAACGATAGTGATTGTAGTTTCGCTGGCCTCCTATCATTCCTAGCTTAGACAGCGCGTTGTACATAATCATCATCACTGCATGTCGTTTGTGCATTTTAGGCCCATAGTAGCGGTGTCAATAAAAGTTTAGTTCTTTCCAGTGGTACTGCTGGTTTTTGATAAGCTCCTGCAAAGGGAGGACTTAAATAACATGACATGTTTGCAACGGATACGGGTCACACGAGCATGAGATAGGTATTACGCTCAACTTGCGAAAGATCGAGAAATTCTGATGTTTTGAACGTTCTATTCTGCCTAGCCAGCATTTTTTTTTTAAATAAAAAAAACGTTCATATCGCAAACCGGCATTTCATGAACAAAACTTTCATTTTACGTGACCCCGACCAAAAAGTACCAGGCTACCTCCCGTATCACGTATGTAACTGCTATTGCCCTCTGTTTCTTTTACAATATTACAATGTGTGACACGATCAGCTAATGTATTTTGCATCTGTAGTTCAGTTCACACCATTCACGATACCACCCCCGAGCCGGCCAGCTGACTAGCGGTAGGTCTTCCAGAGGCGGTCCTTGTACGCCACCTGGCCGGTGCTGAACTCCTTCTCCTTCCTCGTCTGAAAGGTCACAAGGTACCGCGTTACACGGCTGGCTGCGCGTATATGGACCAGGGGCTTGAGATGAGGTGAAATATGCAGGCTGTTGGCCATAAAGCCTACACTGCAACGCACCATTCTGGCGCAGAAGTGATGACCATTCGTGCAACGTCAAAAAGTTGTCACTAACGAACTCAACATACAT
This sequence comes from Amphibalanus amphitrite, assembly GCF_019059575.1. Taxonomy (NCBI): domain Eukaryota; kingdom Metazoa; phylum Arthropoda; class Thecostraca; order Balanomorpha; family Balanidae; genus Amphibalanus; species Amphibalanus amphitrite. The sequence goes on along the minus strand of NW_024882478.1, from coordinate 226,450 downwards.
AAAATGTTGCATTTCAAATGATCTCAAAGATCGCATTCATGACCTTCGAAAATGTTATAACATACTAATTCTAATTTACCTCGTGGCTCGTTACCTTTAAGTTAATTAAAAACAGGCTTGATGCAGCACATGGACTTTCAACACAATGCCTACGAGTAATCGCGAATAATTTAAATGACAACAGAGTTTGGTATGCCATTATCGACCACACGTAAGAGAGGCGGTCCTTCCGGCAGACACTGCCGACAGCAGATACTGACCCGGTCCCAGTGCATCAGCTGGGCGAACAGCAGGATCGGGATGGCGGTGATGCCGATGCCGCGGAAAAAGTTACCCAGCGTCGGCCGGAACGATTCGTACTGGGTCACCCGCATCGACATGAACCGCTGCATAGCCGGGTCGAACTGCAAACAGAAAACGTGCGCGCTTCACAGCCCTACTCAGCGTTCACTGTTCAGCTTTGGTTGTACATACATCCACCTGTGAGCTGGGCAATGTGCAACAAAGGGAGCATTGGACCCTTGGTACTTGTATCATGCATCCTTTTTATATATGTTTCAGCGTTGAATGTTGAAAAAATCGTGCTTGGGGATACATCACGCTAAGTCTAGAACAGATAGTCCTATAAACAAGAAAGAGGCTCCGCTTATAAATTTCATTCGAGTGTATTGCACTCTTTACAGGCGGAATTCAGGACTACCTCTGAAGCCTCCGCAGGGCTTGTTGCGCAGGTCCTGACCTCTGCCGACCGACCGGGAAACTCCGCTCACCAGGCGCCATCTGTTCTGGCGTGCCGTGCCGATTCCCAATACAGTGAACCTGTTTAATAACGTGTCCCCATGGCCTGACTGACACCTTCTGTCCCCATCACAAGACTTCATCCAGCCTGTACGGCGACCGCTGTCATGTTCCCTGGCCGTCGGGTGTAGCAAATATTGGGCGCTATTTTTTTTTTTTGTCCCACTGAAGGGTTAGTATATTTTCCTTTACAAACACAACAGTACAGTTGCATCAATCGCTGCTTTAACAAAACAACTCTTCACAAATGAAACAAACAAAACAGAAATACAAATAACTTAGGTAATAAGTGTAAATAAAATACGTCAATAAGGCTAAACAAGTCGATATAGTTTTGCGTGTGTGTGTTTGTGTGTATGTGTGTGTGTGGGGGTATGTGTTTGTGTATGTAAGGTGTGTGTGTTTGGCGCTCCAGACGGGCCGCCAGCCCCCGCCCGCACCGCCCGGCAACTTGTCGGGCGGCGCCCCCTAACCACCGACCGGGCGGGCGAACCGTCCACCCGACGGCCGGCGATCCGCCCGCCCGGCCGGCCGACCGGCCCCTTCAGGGAGGGCCGGTCCCGGGTTGGCCCGGATGGGTCTTAGGGGCGGGGGCCTAATCTTCAGCGGGAACTGTTCCCCGAGTGGGGATGGACAGTACCCGACTATACATGTATTTATGTAGGTGTGTTTATGTTGGTATGCGTGTAACTGTGTAGGTGGAGTTGTGTGCTTGTGTATGTGTGCTCTCGCTATCATGAGTAAATCTGCTATAGCACATAATACAAAGAAATTCGCTTTTAACGGAGAATGTGCCTCAATGATTTCCATTTTTGCTCAAACCTGTCAATCTGATTATTAATGCGACTTGCAAGGTACTCTTTTTGAATTTCGTTTTTAATTGCTATTACCAAATGTTCTACACTCGGCTTCTCACTGTTATTACGTGCTTTAAATATTACTGCTTTGGTGATTGTTATTATAAGTACTTGTAATGAGTCCTTATTTTGAAGAAAGAACCATGACTGAACGTCATTTGGAAAGGTTAAGTTATATTTCGTGTTAAGAAAACTTGCTGTGTTTTGCAAGAATGTTTGGGTTACTGAGCAGTACCAAAACAAATGTATTATTGTTTCTGGTTCTTGCTTGCAAAAAGTGCAGGATTCCGTGTTCGATATTTTTATTTTATGTAAGAAAGTATTCGTGCTTATTATTCTGTTGATTATTCGATAATGAAGATATGATAAATACACAGATTTTGTAGCTGTTTTTATTTGCCACATACTTCCTACTTGGAAGCATCCAATGTCGCGGACCCATTTTTGCTTTAATTTGTCACCCGATGCTTTATATTTATCCCCTAAGGCCTTTATTAATAATGTGTATATGAACTTATTGACTTTTGGTTTACTCAGTACTATTTGTGTCCTGTACGGTATGTTTGGTCTTTGGAGTAATACATTGTTTGCTGTTCTTACTTCGTGGGGAAGACTTCGAATTAAGGATTCATAGCATAGGAATGACATTGTGATACGATATTTTGTTTTTATTTCTTCCCTTGTCAGAAGATTCCCTGTATCTGAGTTAAAAAGATCACCGATAAAGCTAAGCCCTTGTTTTTCCCACGACGAAACTGTGGAAGTTCTAAACTTCGTGTAATCTGAAAACCAAATTGGCTCTGTAAGTATTTTGTTTGGTTCCATGTCAAGTGCTTTATTGAATTGAATTAATGCGTCAATAACATCACGCCAGAATGCATTATATATGCGAGTTTTTACATTTGTTAGCTTTGCCGTGCCATACATTAGAAGTTTGTAAGGATCGATATGTTCGTTTTTTGAAATCGCTGTAAAAGCAGATTCGTTTGTGAGTCGTTTAATCCATGCTATCTTCAAGGTATGTATGAATGTGTTAACGTCAACCATCTGGAGTCCATCTGAATTGTAACCCTGGATTAATTTAATTCTTTTAACACGGTCTGGCTTACCATTCCATAGAAAGTCATAAAACATGCTTTCTATTTTTTTGATAAATAATTTAGACGGGTTCGGTAAAGCCATTAATATATGCACAAGTTTTGCAAGCAGCAATGATTTTATTACCGTAATCTTGCCTATTGGGGTAAGGTAGCGTCTTTTCCATTGTTTAATTTCGGTTTCTAGTGATGCTATTTTCAATGCGAGATTTTGATCGGTTATGTTGGTAACGTCCCGAGTGAATCGTATCCCTAATATTTTAATTTCATCTACAAACTTTATTTGGTGTGCTATACTATTGTTTGGAAATTGTGGTGGAGCTACTGGACTGAGCAACAGACATGACGTTTTATTCCAGTTGAGCTTCAGACCAGATTGGGACGAGAAATAATTTAGTTCTTCAGTTGCGCCTACAAGTGAGCGCTCAGATCCATCGAGGAACAGGATAGTGTCGTCTGCGTATTGGCTGATGCGAACTTCTGTATGCGTATTTATAGCAACTCCTGATATTTTATGTGAATTTATTATTTGTTGGGCTAAAATTTCTACCGCTATATTAAATAGATATCCTGATGCTGGGTCTCCTTGTCGAATTCCTCTTTGTATGTAGATTTTCTCGCCTAGAAAGCCATTGAGTAATATTCGAGAAAAGTTTTGTTGATTTAAATACAGGTTATTAATAATATTTATAAATTGTATTCCGAAGTTCATATTTTTCAAGACAACTCTCATGTAATCCCAAGATAAAGTTTCAAAGGCGGCCTCAAAATCTGCAGCTAATATTTGGTACTCTTTATTTTGGTACTTGTTGCAAGCTATAATATCATATACTAATTTTGTATTCTCTCCAATATATCGTCCCTTTATGTAAGCCGATTGCGTGGGACTTATTATGCTACTTATCACTTGTTTAAACCTGTTTGCTATTGCCGTGGAAATAATTTTATAATCAACATTCAACAAGGATATTGGTCGCCATCCCTGTAACACATGGTTTGATTTTCCACTTTTCGGTATTAAAGTAATGATGCTTTCACGATGTGTTGGTATTGTGGAGTTTTTGTCATGACACTCATTAAATGCGCGAAGTAATAAAGTTCCTAATGGTTCCCAGAAACAACGGAAGAAATCTACTGTAAATCCGTTGCTGCCAGGGGTTTTTCCTTTTTTCATACTATTGAGGGATGTTGTTAATTCTTGAAGTGTTATATTTTTTTCTAGCAACCCTTTTTCGCGATCCGATAGGGCATTTTTAACGTTCTTTTGAATAAAGGATGGATTCGTCTCATTGTCCTTCCTACGTTGATATTTATTTTGCAGGGTTTGGGTGAAAAGGGATAATATATTATTTTGTTTTGTTATTGTTTTATTTTCATGTTGTATATATTGTATTGTCTTTTTAACAGCGTTCCTTTTTTCTAAGGACAAAAAGTATTTTGAGCTTCTTTCTCCTTCTTCGTGCCATTGTGTTCTAGACCGCACTATTAACCCATCTATGTATGGTTTCCTATGTTCCTCAAGATCTTCTTGAGTTTTGCGTAAACGATTTGCATTATCATCGCATTTATCTCTGTTAAATGCTTGATGAGCTAACTGAATCTTATTATTTAGGTCCTCTTCTTTTTTCTTCTTTTGCGTGCTTTTCTTTTGCAATACTTTATAGTTTCGCCTCTAATGGTCATTAGTAGCGTTTCGTACATTAGGCTATCACTAATTGTGAGTTGGATCGAGGAGTAGTTTGAAAAATGGTTTGCAAATTCTCTATTATAAATGGGAGCTGTATACTGAAATACAGTATTTCTTATTAACGTATTTATCATATCTTTATATTCGGATTCTTGGAGAACTGCCTCGTTCATTTTCCAGAGTCCAGGTCCTTTCTCTAGTTCAGGTAATTTTAGGATCATTGTTACAAAGGAATGGTCTGACCTATATCCTGGTTTAATTTTTGTTTCAAGCACTGATGTTACTAGGTGTTCACTAACAAAAAACATATCTAATCGGCCGCATTTAAGTGGATTATTTCTGGCCCAAGTAAATTCTGATTGGTATGGATGTTTAACTCTCCAGATGTCTACAAGTGAATCTTCATTTGCAAACCTTAGAAATACCCCTTTTGCGTTCCTGTTGTACTCTCGTGCGTAATTGAAGGAATCGACAGATGGGTTTATTACAAAATTAAAGTCGCCTCCTAGAATCGTGTGATCTGTATCGTATGTTCTCATTGTAGCTATAATTTTTTGGTAAAAATTTGGATCGTCGTTATTAGGACCGTAAATATTTACGAGCAAATAGGTTTCTGTACTAATCTTACAAACTACTATAATGAAGTTTCCACAATCTGAATGTTTTGTTTCTATAATCTCGCTTTGTACGTTTCGCTTAATCAAAATGCTTACACCTCTACTACGGTTTGTGTGGCATGAATGGTAGCATTTACCTGGCCATAAGCTATTAAAGTACTTTGTTGACACATCAGTGTTGTGCGTATCTTGTAAGAAAATAATCTCGTAATTTTGTTTTCTGATATAATTCAAAACGTCTCTACGTTTTCTCAAGTCGCCAAGACCTCTACAATTTATAGTTACAAATTTTAAATCAACCATTGTGCAGTATGCTCAAGCAAAAACGGAATCCATCGAGAGCAGCACATTGAAATCTCTGATTGAACGAATGCGTGTGCGTTGTCTGAGTGTGTTGGGGTGTGTGTTGATGTGTAGATGTATGCGTGAGTGTGTGTGCTTGTGGATATGATCGGTAGTACAAGAGGTTTAACCATACATGACAAAAACAAGCAGAAAACGACATATACGTTAAAAAATCACAAAAAAAAACGAAAATAGTTTCGGAACATCCTACCCATTCCTTTGTTTTTGTTCTCGATTGCTATTGAGTCATAACTGGTATTCTCACAATTTCCGGTCCGTATTGTATGAATTCATTTGAAGTCAGAGGAATGATACGCTATCACAACCCAGTGCGTGGTTCGACCCTGTGTTCACTATTCAATGTGTATTCCAGTAAGCCCAAGGTTACGTTCGACATAACCGTGTCAGTTTGTGTGGCAGATGAACGATGCCGTTTTGCAGGCACATAGTGCAAACGCGATTTGTGTTTCGCAACCACCGTTGATGAATGAAACAGGCCTCTTGAAGTATGTAATGTTGGAATTGAAGTCATGATCTAACGCCCTTCCATGCCAATTGTCGTCTGGAAGCTCGTGTTCGGGAAAAATCAGTTCATGTGGTATTACTTGCCATTTGCTTTGATGCAGGGTTTCCACGTCGCTAATCTATGTTCTGCTTCTCCGCCTGCGTCAACGTAACGATAGTGATTGTAGTTTCGCTGGCCTCCTATCATTCCTAGCTTAGACAGCGCGTTGTACATAATCATCATCACTGCATGTCGTTTGTACATTTTAGGCCCATAGTAGCGGTGTCAATAAAAGTTTAGTTCTTTCCAGTGGTACTGCTGGTTTTTGATAAGCTCCTGCAAAGGGAGGACTTAAATAACATGACATGTTTGCAACGGATACGGGTCACACGAGCATGAGATAGGTATTACGCTCAACTTGCGAAAGATCGAGAAATTCTGATGTTTTGAACGTTCTATTCTGCCTAGCCAGCATTTTTTTTTTTTTAATAAAAAAACGTTCATATCGCAAACCGGCATTTCATGAACAAAACTTTCATTTTACGTGACCCCGACCAAAAAGTACCAGGCTACCTCCCGTATCACGTATGTAACTGCTATTGCCCTCTGTTTCTTTTACAATATTACAATGTGTGACACGATCAGCTAATGTATTTTGCATCTGTAGTTCAGTTCACACCATTCACGATACCACCCCCGAGCCGGCCAGCTGACTAGCGGTAGGTCTTCCAGAGGCGGTCCTTGTACGCCACCTGGCCGGTGCTGAACTCCTTCTCCTTCCTCGTCTGAAAGGTCACAAGGTACCGCGTTACACGGCTGGCTGCGCGTATATGGACCAGGGGCTTGAGATGGGGTGAAATATGCAGGCTGTTGGCCATAAAGCCTACACTGCAACGCACCATTCTGGCGCAGAAGTGATGACCATTCGTGCAACGTCAAAAAGTTGTCACTAACGAACTCAACATACATAAAATGTTGCATTTCAAATGATCTCAAAGATCGCATTTATGACCTTCGAAAATGTTATAACATACTAATTCTAATTTACCTCGTGGCTCGTTACCTTTAAGTTAATTAAAAACAGGCTTGATGCAGCACATGGACTTTCAACACAATGCCTACGAGTAATCGCGAATAATTTAAATGACAACAGAGTTTGGTATGCCATTATCGACCACACGTAAGAGAGGCGGTCCTTCCGGCAGACACTGCCGACAGCAGATACTGACCCGGTCCCAGTGCATCAGCTGGGCGAACAGCAGGATCGGGATGGCGGTGATGCCGATGCCGCGGAAAAAGTTACCCAGCGTCGGCCGGAACGATTCGTACTGGGTAACCCGCATCGACATGAACCGCTGCATAGCCGGGTCGAACTGCAAACAGAAAACGTGCGCGCTTCACAGCCCTACTCAGCGTTCACTGTTCAGCTTTGGTTGTACATACATCCACCTGTGAGCTGGGCAATGTGCAACAAAGGGAGCATTGGACCCTTGGTACTTGTATCATGCATCCTTTTTATATATGTTTCAGCGTTGAATGTTGAAAAAATCGTGCTTGGGGATACATCACGCTAAGTCTAGAACAGATAGTCCTATAAACAAGAAAGAGGCTCCGCTGATAAATTTCATTCGAGTGTATTGCACTCTTTACAGGCGGAATTCAGGACTACCTCTGAAGCCTCCGCAGGGCTTGTTGCGCAGGTCCTGACCTCTGCCGACCGACCGGGAAACTCCGCTCACCAGGCGCCATCTGTTCTGGCGTGCCGTGCCGATTCCCAATACAGTGAACCTGTTTAATAACGTGTCCCCATGGCCTGACTGACACCTTCTGTCCCCATCACAAGACTTCATCCAGCCTGTACGGCGACCGCTGTCATGTTCCCTGGCCGTCGGGTGTAGCAAATATTGGGCGCTAAAGCGGTCCAAAATACCGATGGGCTCAGGAGTCAGATACTATCCCCTAAGCTGATGAGAATCACGGAACAGTTACAGTTTGAGATGTTCCCACGAAAGTAAACAAGCTGAAAGTCCCAATTGCATTCAGCTTCTAGCTGAACTGAGTGTGCCACCAGCAGCCTTGGGACACAGACACAAAACGAAAAAGTGGGAAGCAAGCAATGGCCATATTTTAATTATATGATGAGCAACAGAGCAATACATAATCAGATGATGGTCCTTAAAAACCATTTCCATCAAATTATGTATGATTTTTCTTTTTTAATTAGGAGCTATTTTGAGAGTTATTTAGATATTCCTATGCAACAAGGAGTGTTTATAACCACTGCCCCCCCCCCCCCATCCTAATTCTGCTCATCAATTTTATTTTGGTGTCTGCAGATATCAGAAATGGCAAGAAGAAATGGGCAAGTCTGAAGCTTGTTTTACAATTTTGATACACTCTTTGCTACTGCTAGAGTTATGCAAAAATTCAGGCAACCAGAGGCCAGCAATAAGCCATTTTCAAAATTCAAGCATTTTCTGAAAGGTAACTAAGCTAAAATGATCAAGTACCATCAACTGTTAGCCATAGTCTCTGGATCAATTATTTCAATTTACCCATTGAAAACTGACCCATGGACCATGGTCTGGACAACAAATTTCCAATCATTGTGTTTTGATCAATTGCCTCCACTCTATTCAACTTAACAAGTGGTGCTACCATAATCATTGCAGAATCATTCAATTATGATAATTACTCCACACTGCATCCAACACCAGCTGATGACAATCAGCTGATGTTAACACATTTATGCAGATTACATGGTTATTTTAGTAGCTGAAGACCTATCATTCACCATGAGCAGAGCTGATGACTGATGTTACCTATGCTACTGAAATGGATTGCATCTAGGACAAGATTAAAGGCTGATAGCTCTCCTATGATAGAGAGAATTTACCAGAGGGGCATAATGTTAATAATAAGCCAGTAGCCACAGAATCTGAATGACATTCACATAAAATCATGTATGTTCAGATTACTCAGAATCATTAGTTAGGTACACATGGATTAAATATCAGAGCAAATAATACATTATAAATTTATAACATTCACACCACTGACTGAGGTGGAATCTAAAAAAGGGTGCCTGGGGCGATTTGAGCAAGCCGCTCTTGAAATTTGCTCGCACAAATCACGTGACAATTAGTCTGTGGAAGGCAGTAAGATGGGTAGAATTTTGTTGCAGTCACATGACTTAGTATGTCATCTGGCACCCTATTTTCAGATTTCACCTTGAAAAACATGATTAGCAATCTTGATCTTCAAAACAAGTTGGCTGCATGACAAAAATAAAATCACATCGAGAAGTGTTTTCATCATCCAAGGTAAAGTTGAAACCAGACACAACCCAAACAAGCCTGGGGTCTTTTAACTCGTATTGCAGCACCACATATCTTACCACATATCCACCATGCTTGTGGCTGTGAGGGTCAGAAACCAGCTTTTGCCATTGGGCTTTCATTTTCATTCGATGGTTCCGACGCTCTTCAATTAGCCTTTTCTCCTGAGGAGAAATATCATATTGTTCCCCAGACATTTTTAACTCGATGATAAGCTAATGTCTAAGAATGACTCCTAATTATCTCAGAAAATAACAATCAAAATATTATTCAGAAAGCTCTCTATCTTGAGCGCTCCCTAGCTCAAAACCAAAACATTGCCCGACTTCTTTTTGTAGACGGAATCGCGTCAAACCTACAGAATTCAGGCAAAGTTCTCTGAAACAGCGCCTTGCAAAATGCAGAAATTGAATTTCAACTTCATCCTGAATTGTTTTAAGCCTGTTTTACGGTAAATGAAATAAGTTTTAGATTCTGAACGAAATGCTCAACTCAAATATGCGTTGATTCGAAAAGTATTTTTGGGACAAATATGAAATTTATCAAAATATAGAGATCTCTGCGATATCTCTCGCTAAACACTCGCAGCAGCTACTGCCAAAACAAATAACTTTATTTGAGGCACTGAAATCCAAAAAGAAAAATGTTCTTCTTGCAGTGGAAACCTAAAAGGCTGCCACAATTTATATACACTGTGGCTGCCACGACTCAGATTCTTCAAGATTTCGGCCACGACCTTTGGCTCCAAGCTAAGGGCTTGGATATGTTGGTCATCGGTCATCTTTATTTTCATCTTCAGTATCAGGACACCCAAATCCTTCTCGACGCCTCTAACATCCTGATCCGGGCTGAGTGACCAGCCATCATCTTCATCCTCCGATGTGAGTAGCTTCTCAGAGCAGGCCTAACGTGCATTGGGGTGCCCAATCGCGGGTGCGATTGGCTCAGTCCAATGCCATGACTCCGTCGAGACAGACCTGTCCCTGGCGGCGCATCTGGGTGCACCCAGGTGGGGGAGACAAATTGGGCGGCCATGGTCGCCCAGATTGTCTCCCCCACCTGGCACTGACACAAGTTAGCAAAAAGTGGCGGGGGGAGGGTCACCCCCTCCCCACACACCTACACACAACCTCTGAATAGAATCGGCCGACATTACGTCACTCTGACATCATTTTTTCAGCCGGCCTATGGTAGCTAGAAAATTGAACCCTATTAGTAGGTACTGGTGGTGGTGGTGGGGGGGGGGGGGGGGCGAATCGGCCCCACCTGTATTTTTTTTCTCGACGAAAAACGATAAAAACTAGGGGCTCAAAATTTGGTGACCTTTCCTTGCTATTCATTGGGCACATTGTATCAAATTTTTGAATTTCTAGCTTGCGCAGAGGCGTTTCCAGGACGAGTTTCTCGGGGATAGTTTTGGCCCAGATTTGACTGTTTCGACATTTGCCGCTAAGCAGCGACTTAGGTTTATACTGGTGACCAGTGGCACCACCCGTCATATGTATGCGCCTAAAGACCCTATGAGACGTCATTTTACAATGAAAATATTGGAATAGGCGGATCCAGGTACCTGATAAAGGGTAATATCAATGTACTGCCCCCCGTCTTAGCGTGCTTGAATCGAAAACGTGTATTTTGTGCTCACGTTGCATATTTTACATGATATATGAGACATATCATGTCATAAGACACATGGTATGCCATGACAAAAACTCAAAACATCATCCCAAGCTAGCTTACCTGAATCCGCCTATAATTTTTGAAATATCCAAAATATCGGAATATACCTACCTATATAAAGGCCCAGTTCATGAAGAAGGGTTTCCTGAAGTTTCATCGAAATCGGTCAAAAAAGAAACAAGTTATACCTAGCATTTTTATAGTGATGAGTTGTAAAACGCGATTTTTTTCGAAAATTTCTGCTTCCTGAGGACCCTTAATTTTGAACTTTTTTTTTACTTTCTAAAGTCAATCTGCAAGTTCACGATGAGAGCAATCGTATGGCGTTTGTCTTATTAAGATCAGACATTAAGTTTTCGAGATATCAAGGGGGGGGGGGCGAATCGGCCCCCATCCACCAGTTAACGTAGTCCAGAGAGCCCACCAGTAAAAGGGTGAAATTAGGACATAAGGTGTCAAATTGATGCCGCTGAAGGTACCTACTGCAAGTTTCGTGTTGACACGTTTAACGGTTGAAGATATTGCCGAAAAAAAGGGGAGCTCTGTAGAGCCCCCCCCCCCCCCAGTCATGCGAAAAAAAGATTGGTTTGCAAAGCACCAAGTCCTACAAATCAACTTTAGTTGATGGGGCAAAAAGGCAGGTTGGTGGGGCAGCTGCCCCACCATCTGTACCTATAGGAAGCTGCGCTCCTGTTAAGTTAGGTACCTATTTCTGCCACTTCTCCGCGCACCGACGGGGATCCGCGCCAACCGACGGGGGGGGGGGGGACGGATATCCGCCCGCCCCCCCCTGAGATCTTGAGAACGAAGCAAGATAGCGACAAGCGGTAAACGGCATAGCGTGCACACGAAAAAGGTTTATATTTTTTATAGATCATTTTCAGGGCAGGTGAAAGATGATGTCAAATAAGTCGAAAAGTAAAAAAAAGCGGCGCAAGACATTCTCGAATAACTAAATCGAAGTAGCCAAGTTGGGAACAAACTAAAATAGCACCATCGTGATGCTCTCGTCGACCTGCATCGAAACATATAGGTATAGGGGTAGGTTGATATCGCAAGATCAAGTTAAAGGAAATAGTTCACTTTCACGAAATTATTTTTTTTTGCAATGGATTTGTGATTTTTTATGTTCAAAATGATCAGCAAAGAAAATAAAACCTTTTTACAACAAAATATTATTTTCTATATTTTTGATATAGGAACACGGACGTATAAATAAACTGGACTGACGATCCCAATGGACCTCCTATGGAAGATAGTGAAGCCGACAAGGCGCCATTTTACGTTGCCAAAAACCCGTGCTCTGAAAGGTCATCGAGCCAATACAATTGGAATTGCGTCTAAGCCTCTAAACGGATGATCGGATCGAGATGCTGGTGGTACCGTTCGACGGGTAATGCTTTGAGGCAGGTGATGATGCATGTCACAGGTCATTCGGTGTCACGTGGCGCGTGCCACGTGCCGACAAAGTCAGGAAGGGCAAAAACCTTCAAGCGACGCTCCAAATTAACCCTCGCCGGCCGAGGGGGGGGGGCGGGTGCCGCCCCCCCATAGGGTTTTTTTCGCGATAGCTCCGAACATGCTGGCGATAGAGAGCTGAAACTTGGCATACCTGACCTTTGATCCAAGCCGGATCTTTTGACACCAACCGCATTTTTGGGTCAGGTCAGGTCACTGACCTATGACGTCATAAGTGAACCTCTGCACGGTCTTCAGATGTCGCAACTTCACAACGCCCTCACTGCCAGAGGAGATGTCACAGGGAAATGAAACTTGCAGGATCTAGTATCCATTATGAGTCCCACAATTTGTATATCTCGGATTTTTCCTAAAGGTCATATGAGGTCAGGTCATTTTCGTGACCTCACCATTATAAGTCAATGGGGAAAAATTCAAACTGCTATTCTGGCGCCGGGAACGATCTCCAACTATCTCAAGCACACAGAATCGTGATTTGATGCACTCCTTGCAAGGTTAGATGCGTCACTTTTGCAATGTTGACCTTGCGTGACGTCATTTATGACGTCATCAAGGTCATATTAGTTTTTCGTCAATAACTCTTGATCAAATTGAGCTAGCGAGTCGGGAAAGCCACCAATGGACTCAGGAAGACCTGCCGAATCGAATGATATGCGACATGACCTCTTTCGACCAACTTCGTGACCTGGGGGTGCTGACCTGACCTTGACCTGAGGTCAACACCCCAAGTTGACCTGACCCGGACAAAAAGTATATCATTCGACGCGCCTGAGCGAGACGAACACGATGCTGCCAAAATCGGCGCTCTGCGGCCGTTTTTTGCGAAGTTATTCACCAAAAACTGAACCGTACCTTGGGGCACTTGACCTGACCTCAGAGGTCACCGGTTGACCTAGGACCTTAAAATCGGGTACCAATCTCTGCGTCTCGTAACGGCGCACACGCTCGTTTTTTCCGCGACGCGCTAGCTCCACCAGGGGCGAAACGGCGAGGGGGGGGGGGGTCGTACCCGCCCCCCCCCCCCCTCGGCCGGCGCGTATGTAGAAAACCAATAGGTCCGGCGAGGGTTAAACGGTGGGCGGCGCAGGTGCCAAATTCACAGGTCACGTGTCCCGGTGATTGACCATTAACATATAGTATGCTCGGCAGCAGGGGGTGCGGAATGCACGCGCCAGGGGCGAAAAACATGTTTTGAGGAGGCATCCTCCGATTCCGGAAAACCTTGACGTAGGCACACCAAAGTTGGCACACTGACACTACTGGACACGCGCTTCAAGGTGCTGTACAAATAGGTGTGCTGGGGTGCACGGTGCACGTGCTGTGCACGTGCAAACCTTTTCATGTTACACTCTGTGTCACATACACGGGCAGCGCGGGTAGCGCTAGCAAGCTCAAAGTGCCAAATTTACACAGGCCACCCAGAATGTATTCCCGCATAGTTATTGAGCATATCCATCTCCTGGTGGACCCCGAAGGTGCGCTCTGCACGTGCAAAAAATTATCCGCGCCGGGCGGTGGGGATGCTTGGACACCCCATGTAGGTTTATGTAAATATCTCGAAAGCGGCGTTGTGGAGCGCCGCCGTTTTTAGCACACCCTTTCATGCATCCTTTTCACACATGCTGCATAACTTTTAGACCCAGGTCACTCAAGGTTAGGTCACCAGGTTACGTCCAAGTGGCCTTACCTTAGGAAAAGTTATAATGCCCGTCATAGCTACACAATCGGTCTAAAACGTTGGCAGCGATTACTAAGAGCACCATATATACGTAAAGTACCTCTACCTCGGTAGTTCACTGTCACTGACCTAGGGTTCTGTTGATTTTGCGACCTTTCTATTATAGGTAGGGGAGAGTGGGGTGGGTTGTATCAGTTTTTACTCCGAGACCCATAACCTCGTAACTATCCGTGATAAACTCATTATTTCCATACCATCCCCTTCCTTGATTCTTCTGCTTTTTTGTGCAAAGTAACTTTTCCGCTACCTCTACCAGTTTTTCTTCTACGGTCTGCCGAATAGAACAATGTTTTTGATACAACTTGCCCCATGGCTTGGGTGAGTTGTATCACATGGTGGGGTAATTTGTATCACTATTTCACGTTTCAGGGAGTGTGCTTGCTACTGGTTTTGAACATAACAACAACATTAAATGGGGTTAATACAATGTATAGGTATGCTCAAAGGCTTCACTTTTATTAGACCAAACTTAGGTCAATGCAATCCGAACGAAACATCAACAGACTAGACGCAAAAGTGGCCCGTTAAGAGCAAAGAAGCCAACACATTGTGCCGAAATGGAACGAGCATTGACTAGCTACCTACAAACGGGAGCCAGGGCTTAGCTTTCGCGATCAAAAGCAACATACCCACACATACATACATACATACAAGTTACAACATACCCCACCCGGCTCTGATACAACATGTACCTAGCCGCCATCTTGGAAAAAACATCCTCGTGCTAAAAAAAAACAGCGGACAGCTGGAGAAATCCGTTTTCACTCACGCAGCCTTAGAACCTACCCTCACCACCGCTACGGAGATCTTTCAAATTCGTGCACATCTAAATGCCCAAAACACACATTTTCTTGCAACTTAATTTTTTTAGAATGACATTAAAAAACATAAAATCGGCTCTCACCTCGAGACGCGTCCACTCAGCCACAAGACAGAACAGGGAAAGATGGCGCCCGGAAAACCTCGTCGGCTGGTCGTGTCACGAGCGCCATCCATTGGATAAGTTTGGCACAATTCGCCCTGATACAACTTGGACATGATACAACTCTCCCCGCTCTCCCCTAAGTCAATGGGAGACAATTGAACTGCGCTTCATTTACCAACATAAAAATGAAAAAAAAGAAAAAATTAATTGTAGGTAGCGCAAAAGGCAAAAGCTCTTGCAGTCTTAACACAAAAAGTACAATTATTAAGCATTATCGGCGCCTGTAGTGATACTGTACCGCAATAACCAATATCTTCATCTTTCACCCATAGATGGCAGTAGCAGAGCGCCTGCATCTATGCTGTGCCGCAGTGCTTTTACAATACGAACTGAGCATTGAGCAAGCGCGGTGTAATAGGTACGATTATGTGGTGGCGTGGACCGGTGACCGCGGCCAAGAAATGGTTCTAACTTGACTAAGTAGCGGTAAATCAGCATCTGATATTAAGTTATTATTACGAGACCATGTTTGGCCGGAATCGCGATTCGGCGTACGTCGGCGCGCACTAGCCGCGCGTTTGCTGTCTTTTCGTGGTTTCA
Source organism: Amphibalanus amphitrite (assembly GCF_019059575.1). Classification (NCBI taxonomy): domain Eukaryota; kingdom Metazoa; phylum Arthropoda; class Thecostraca; order Balanomorpha; family Balanidae; genus Amphibalanus; species Amphibalanus amphitrite. The sequence goes on along the minus strand of NW_024882478.1, from coordinate 210,784 downwards.
AGCGTTCAAACATGTGATATGATTTGGTCACATGCAATATGGTGGGTGTCAAGGTCACGTGAAAATTAGGTCAAGGTCACTGACCTTTAATGACTTTGGTTCACCTTTTCGAGTTTTACATGTTTCTAGGACAGTTTTGGAGCTGATTTCGAATTTAGCATTCAGTTTAACATTTAAGAAGTTATGGTTTTATTGCCTTCGTAACATGTTACGACGCCATCAGTGGTGGTTGACACCTACTATGGATAAGCGGCAGGACACCTACTGTTTGACCTGACCTGACCTGACCCGACCTGGCCTAAATGCATGAATACATCAGCTGTGATCAGAACAAACATGACATTCCTGATAAATGACCCGTAGAACTCGCAACAACCTCAATTTACGAAGTTGAACTAAACATATCAAAAGTGTTTTCAGCGCTCTTGCATCTCTACCATAGGTTACCGTCAAAATGTTGTGGAGGGCTGTCATGCCCTGAAATAACCCCAGGACATAGGAGCAGAGGTCACAGGTGCAATTTCCCGATTAAATATGTCACGTTTCCCTGCTGCCCGTGTCCCGTTATTTGAGTGCATTGTTTAGTATGTTAATATGAGTTTCGTGCAACAGAAGCGCAGTTCAATTGTCTCCCATTGACTTACCTATAATAGAAAGGTCGCAAAATCAACAGAACCCTAGGTCAGTGACAGTGAACTACCGAGGTAGAGGTACTTTACGTATATATGGTGCTCTTAGTAATCGCTGCCAATGTTTTAGACCGATTGTTCAGTCTGTGTAGCTATGACGGGCATTATAACTTTTCCTAAGGTAAGGCCACTTGGACGTAACCTGGTGACTTAACCTTGAGTGACCTGGGTCTGAAAGTTATGCAGCATGTGTAAAAAAGATGCATGAAAGGGTGTGCTAAAAACGGCGGCGCTCCACAACGCCGTTTTCTAGATATTTACATAAACCTACATGGGGTGTCCAAGCATCCCCACCGCCCGGCGCGGATAATTTTTTGCACGTGCAGAGCGCACCTTCGGGGTCCACCAGGAGATGGATATGCTCAATAACTATGCGGGAATACATTCTGGGTGGCCTGTGTAAATTTGGCACTTTGAGCTTGCTAGCGCTACCCGCGCTGCCCGTGTATGTGACACAGAGTGCAACATCAAAAGGTTTGCACGTGCACAGCACGTGCACCGTGCACCCCAGCACGCCTATTTGTACAGCACCTTGAAGCGCGTGTCCAGTAGTGTCAGTGTGCCAAATTTGGTGTGCCTAGGTCAAGGTTTTCCGGAATCGGAGGATGCCTCCTCAAAACATGTTTTTCGCCCCTGGCGCGTGCATTCCGCACCCCCTGCTGCCGAGCATACTATATGTTAATGGTCAAACACCGGGACACGTGACCTGTGAATTTGGCACCTGCGCCGCCCACCGTTTAATTTGGAGCGTCGCTTAAAGGTTTTTGCCCTTCCTGACTTTGTCGGCACATGGCACGCGCCACGTGACACCGAATGACCTGTGACATGCATCATTACCTGCCTCAAAGCATTACCCGTCGAACGGTACCACCAGCATCTCGATCCGATCATCCGTTTAGACGCAATTCCAATTGTATTGGCTCGATGACCTTTCAGAGCGCGGGTTTTTGGCAACGTAAAATGGCGCCTTATCGGCTTCACCTGAATGGAGGTGGTTGCGGGTCCAGTTTATTTATACGTCCGTGTATAGGAAGAACTTTTCAGTTTCTGTAAGGCACAGGCGATCCAGTATGAAAAGAGCATGGGTCCCGAAAATTCTTCAGAAACTAGAGAAATTATCGCGGCCACCGGCATTTGGGCGATCTGCTCGTGCTTTTGTTACTGGAGCGCCTCACTGGAGCGAATTTCTCTAGAGTTCTCGTAGATAATTTCTCTAGTTTCTGAAGGATTTTCGGGACCCACGCTCGTTTCATACTGGATGCGAATATATGCAAGGGTGAGTATTGAAGCATCCAAGAGCGCAGCATCCAAGGGACGCAACATCCAAAATCTAAGCATCCAGCGATCAAAACGTCCAAATAACATCCAAAACCGACCCCTTAGGGATGATTCAGAGCATCCAAGAGCGAAACATCCAAAACTGCAACATCCAGGACCACAGCATCCAAAATCGTATCATCCAAATTGGCAGCAACCAAGGACGAGGAATTGCAGCATCCAAGAGTGAAACATCCAAGGGTGCAGCATCCAAAACCGTATCATCCAAAAAACTTTTTTGGTACCGCAGCATCCAAGACCGTATCATCCAAAATAGTGACATCTGTTGTACAAGCTGGAAACTATTAGTTCAATGGCTGTCCGATAGGTGGTGGCACGTACGGTTCCTAAGTGACGGAATTGTATGACATCACTGAGTCTCTATACAGTGGAATCCCTATAATGACCTTACATCCTCAAGACGGAGGTGCGTAGGTGCTGGTAGCGACATCGCTGCGATACCACTACAAACCTGACAGATGACATGTGCCCAAGCGCGGCACGTATGTAGGTAGGCTGAAGCGTCGATAATGGAGACCGATACCGAAAGTGGGTTTATTAATTGCCCTTTCAGTTTTCACACCAGAAGTGCCTAATAAGTCGTGTAGTGTCCACTATCCCCGTAACCAAGCCCCCGCAAGGATCTTCATCTCACCATCAGATCGCGCTTATCATCGTCAGCTCCTCCCGTTCCTTCACAGTTAACTTTTTTCCTGTCCTATGTGATATACTCCATGTTCCAGAGGGCAAAAAATATAAAAATAGCCGTTTATACCAGGGGTGCGGAGCCGGAGCCGGAGCAGCCGGAGCCGGCATATTTTGCCCAGAGCCGGAGCCGGAGCCGTGAAATAATATAGCCCGGAGCCGGAGCCGGAGCCGGAGCCGTCAAAAAAAGGGGGCGATTCCGGCTCTTTTTTTAAGAGGAAAAAATATTGACCTAGTTCGGTTTGACAGTACAAGGCCATGTGGTATTCACTATTCAAATTAGCCTTGTTATGCAAATACAGAGGCAACGTGTACCCATCCAATTTCAATCGCCCTTTCTCTTCCACCCGTAGGTATTTAATTAATCGCATGAAGGAGCCGGAGCCGCCGGAGCCGGACCATTTTACTCGGAGCCGGAGCCGGAGCCGGACCGTCTGAAATTTCCACGGCTCCGCATCCCTGGTTTATACGAAAAAAAGGTTTTAGGTAACAGATTTTGACTGAAGGGAGCCACGGCATTACTTTTGCCAGCAACGTGTTCCCCTCGTCGAGTCGCGTTGAATGAAATTCGGACTTTTAAGGTCATTTGGAAAATTTGACCTCGGGTCAGGGCATGGCCTGACCGGAAAGAGTCATGCTGCATATCAGTCGATCCGTATCGCCGAGTTGAACACATCTGACATGTTTTTACCGCTCTAGCACGTCTGTCGTCTCTTATATCAATTCAAAAGAAATAGTTAAAAAAAACTGCTGGTGACCCTTCATGACCCGAGATAACCTCAGGGTCACACAGAGGGGTAACGGGTGCAATATTCGGGTGTGTCATGTTTTCCAATGAACCGATGTTTGAGAGTGTTTATAGATAGCATGGGCGTCGAAAGCGGGGGGGGGCGGGGGACGCGCCCCCCCCCCCGCCGGCAGTCGAGGAATCCGGGGGGAGGGGACGTCCCCTCCAAAAAATCGGCCATAAAGGATTTCAAAAGTGACTATTTGCAACAGTCATTCAATATGGAGTCATCATGTAAAAGTCATGTAAACAGAAATAAACCATTTTTAACCCTCGCCGGACCTAATGGTTTTCTACATACGCGCCGGCCGAGGGGGGGGGCGGGTACGACCCCCCCCTCGCCGTTTCGCCCCTGGTGGAGCTAGCGCGTCGCGGAAAAAACGAGCGTGTGCGCCGTTACGAGACGCAGAGATTGGTACCCGATTTTAAGGTCCTAGGTCATCCGGTGACCTCTGAGGTCAGGTCAAGTGCCTCAGGGTACGGTTCAGTTTTTGGTGAATAACTTCGCAAAAAACGGCCGCAGAGCGCCGATTTTGGCAGCATCGTGTTCGCCTCGCTCAGGCGCGTCGAATGATATACTTTTTGTCCGGGTCAGGTCAACTTGGGGTGTTGACCTCAGGTCAAGGTCAGGTCAGCACCCCCAGGTCACGAAGTTGGTCGAAAGAGGTCATGTCGCATATCATTCGATTCGGCAGGCCTTCCTGAGTCCATTGGTGCCTTTCCCGACTCGCTAGCTCAATTTGATCAAGAGTTATTGACGAAAAACTAATTTGACCTTGATGACGTCATAAATGACGTCACGCAAGGTCAACATTGCAAAAGTGACGCATCTAACCTTGCAAGGAGTGCATCAAATCACGATTCTGTGTGCTTGAGATAGTTAGAGATCGTTCCCGGCGCCAGAATAGCAGTTTGAATTTTTCCCCATTGACTTATAATGGTGAGGTCACGAAAATGACCTGACCTCATATGACCTTTAGGAAAAATCCGAGATATACAAGTTGTGGGACTCATAATGGATACTAGATCCTGCAAGTTTCATTTCCCTGTGACATCTCCTCTGGCAGTGAGGGCGTTGCGAAGTTGCGACATCTGAAGACCGTGCAGAGGTTCACTTATGACGTCATAGGTCAGTGACCTGACCTGACCCAAAAATGCGGTTGGTGTCAAAAGATCCGGCTTGGATCAAAGGTCAGGTATGCCAAGTTTCACCTCTCTATCGCCAGCGTGTTCGGAGCTATCGCGAAAAAACCCTATGGGGGGGGGCGGCACCCGCCCCCCCCCTCGGCCGGCGAGGGTTAAAAGAATAGGTACTGATGCTGGTCAGTTCGACGGTACAACTGAGAACTCAGACACTTCAGCGGCTCAGGTACACCCACCAAAGGCTGAAGTTCGGTCCTCTGGGTGGGGTGACAGCTGCATAAGCCACACATTCGAGTATTCACAATACTCAAGCAAGACCCCCACTTCTAAACGGCCATCCTCCCGTGCTAGGCAAAACGACAGCCGAAGGGGCTCACCAGTTCACCATGACCTTAGAGTACCTGATGCTGGTGTGAGGGTCAGAGGACCTCGCCACGGTCTGAGATTTTTTTTATTGGGTTAGGACTTTTCGGTCTGACGAGACCATTTCAGAGCCGGAAGGAGATGGGAATTAGGGGGAGGGGGAGGGGGACATTTGGTCTGGGCGAGCACCCTGGTGAGTCGACGAGGCTGAGCCCGTCCAGAGGGCAGGCCGACCAGCACCCCAAGCACACACCAGTCACCGCACCCGGTTACGGGCGTGCTCTTATCGGGGGTTCCCGCATGGGATAAAGTTGCCCGTCCAGCCCGGAACAAGGAGTTGAGGCGTGGAGGAGAGGGATTTGACTGTCCTGAGGATAGAAATGACGGAACGGTGTGTGGTATGAGAGGGTCCAGGAGGTTTGAATACTCAGTGTGGGCCTATATTGGTCTGACCTCTTTACTGATACAACCACCGTCCACCAGTCACAACGGTCAACAGAACCTACAGCTCTTATCCCAACTGCCCACGATCGGCTAAAACGGCTTCATAAATTTCGACTAACCAGTTAAGAGCAATGAGCATGATTTCAAGCCAGAGAATGTCGACTCTGACTTCGGAGTCGAAGTACAAACGACTTCGGTGACTTCAGCTCCGACTCTGGCCAGAGCTGTCAAGTCAAGCTGACGAGCTGTCAAGCTCCGGCTCCGATCCCGCAGTCCTGCACTTGCACTACACAAAATTTCAAAATTCTAGGAAATAAGTTATACGGTTAAAGGGCCACATTTTTTTCAGTAGCCCTCTAGTAGAGGGCTACTTGACTTCGTGACCAGACCTTATGTTAAGTGATAAGGAGCGGACCTTAGTTAAGGAGCGGGTTGGATGCCACATTTCGAGTCGGGAGACGTCACTGCAGACTTCGAAACTCCAAAGTGACTTTATTAAGCGGAGTGCGTGGATTTATTAAGCGGATTAATAAACTATGGATATCTATGGAGAAAATCCGGGAACAGCTCAAGCCAGTAGCGGCGGAACACCTTCAATTAAGGAGGGGGGGGGGGGGGCACTGCCGACTTTTGGTCCCATTCTTTCCATGCATCGCCCATAGGGTTAATGTTAACCCTATTAGTGGCAGGCTCCTGGCTACCCCTATTAGTGGCAGGGGAGGGGGGCTGTTTACTACCCCCCCTTGATATCTCGAGATCTAACAGGCCGATTTTCAAAATTCAAACGGCATTCGATTTCGCTTAACGTGATCTACAGGGTGTCTCAAAAGTTCGTTCACACATTTCCCATGCCAATAAAGCATATAAGAACCGGCCAAAAGTATAAGGTTTTGGTGTCTGCGTGTACACTAGACAAATATGCATGCTTTGACAACTGATTAAGAAGGTTGGAAACCAACCCCTTTGCTGTATCTCCAAAAATATTTGCCCATACCGATTTTTGTTGCTCCGTCAGCTGCCGGAGGCTGATAAAAGGTTACCAGCTTTCAAGCTCTTGCAGGGGAATCCCCTGCAGTTTCTGCGTCGGATTTAGTTTTGACTAGCTCCCCGGCAACATCTGATTTTCCCTGAAAGCCGACAGCTTGCATCGACACCATTCTTGAGTATTTTGTAGGCATTCTCTGGCGCTAACTCCTTCATGAATGACTGGCGCCGACATCCCAATCGCCATTTTCCTTTTCAAAACGACCCCAGTCATGAACAAACGGGAAGTACCAGGAGTAAATTTTTCGCATCATATGGTAGCAGAATGTGTCGGACGTCTGTTTCTCAGGCACATTGTGCAAATTCTGCAAATTCCAAGCGCTCGTCATTCCCCATGCCAAGACCTTCGCTCGGTTGCGGAGTGTTTTCCTCGGGAGATGTTCTGCTTTGTAAACGGCCCAAACCTGTCCATCGTGTGGTTTTATCGGGATTTTGTGTTTAAAAGAAAATTATTCGCTGCAGATCTGCCTCTTGAAACTTCGTTAGATAAAATTTTACAATAACTGACACTTTTGGAGGGTCAGGTGTCCTTGGCATTGACGATTTTTGTGTTATTGTCCCCAAAAATTAGCGTTATAGATATTATAAACAATTTTAAATAATAATTTGTCTTTATTTTACGATGACCTGCACTTTTTGAAAATGGGTAACCTCTGTCTGTGACCTTCTTGCCAGTTTTCAATAGTTATGACCGCATTTTCAGCTGCTTTCCGGAACACGAGTCTGCTGTCGTGCGAGGGTCGTTCAAAACGCCGTTATGTCTCGCATGGTTTCGTCCTTCAAAAATTTTAGCCACCGTTTTTATGAGATGATCATCATGTTGCACTCATCCTCGCCGACACTTAGCCATATGTCATTTCCGACTTAACCATTCCCATTACTCCTGAAACAGAGAGTTCCACAACATACCCGACTTTGCAACCTACATTTTCGTGCTTGACCCATGGTCAGAGGTGAACCCTTTTTGTGAGCTCATGAAGGGTCGAATGCACTTGAAAACAATGAGACTGCTTGAGGAAGGTTGTCACCAATGCCCATGCAAAATTTCGACTGTTAATTTCTTGTTGATTCAGAATTATTGACAAAAAAGCATGGCTGGTACCTGTGAACGAACTTTTGAGACACCCTGTACATTTCTAAAAAAAAATAAAAATTAAAAAATGTCAATAGGGGGGGGGGGTAGAGGGGGTAAAAACGGGCAAATTGCAGATACATTTTAGACTATTTATCACGGCCAGGTTTCTGAACCAATCTTAACGCAACTTTTGCCGATCGATAGAGAATGAACCAGGAATTCACATGGATCCTAGAAATATGCATTTCCAAAAATCATAGGCGGATACAGATCATTGAGATTGGGGGTACACAAAAAGTATAGTAAATAAGGTTTTTGTTGGTACTGTTTCTAAAAAGGGTGGTAATGGTCTTGTTATGTTACAATTTTCTTATGAGAGAACGACTACAATTGTATTGGTCATGCATAAGCGGTGTCAGGGCACCTATGTTGGGAGGTAAAACATAACCCCCCTTTTTGGACGCCTGGATCCGCCTATTATAGCAAAAACGTGTCAAAAGAGGATGCACAATAACTTTGTATATGTTATCACATGATACCTTTCATTCACTGTTCGTAAAACTGGTGCAGCATCGTGATCTTCGCCCAAATGACTCGCTTCACGAATAGGACCCCCAATTCCCAGTGCTCTGGAGCCGCCCCTGGTAAAGTTATGAACTTGAAATTTTCAGGGAATGTGCCCAATTTAGTTTTAGGAAAATCAGAAAATTTCAGCATCATAGCTTCAGCCGTTTCGGAGATATTCCCGAAAAACCTGAGGGGTGGATGAAAACAACCCCCCTGCCACTAATAGGGTTAAAATGCCAAAATCAAAAGGGGGCACGGTGCCCCGGTGCCCGCCCCGTTCCGCCGCCTATGGCTCAAGCGGCCACAATAAGCGGCTGGATTTATTATTCGAGGATTTATTAAGCGGATTCCACTGTACAGCATAAAAAAATAAGTCCACTGCAGGCCTACGTTGCTAATGGGTAGGTACATCGAATAGTGACTATTTGCTTAGTTTTGATATGGCCCGAGTTTTGATATGGCCGTGAGGAAAACAGTGGATTCTAATACCGCCCGGTCGGTATTAGAACTGCCCTACCGGCCGATTACCTACTGACCGGCCCGAATTTATACGGGCCGGCCTTACGGTCATTATTGATACGGGCCGGGCAGCATTAATACGGGCCGAGTTTTCAAACGGACCGTAACGTTAAACATACTGAAGTGTTTAGTGTTCTATAAAAAGCAAGACTGTAGAGCTTTTGCGATCTTTTGCGCTGATTTTGATATTTTATTTATAAAGAATAGATATATTTTTAAAAACACTTTGGATTATGGGGCTGCGGATTCCGGCGAGGGGGGAGGCAGGGCATGTGCAATTGCAGACGGTGAAAATCCCAAGGTGTGCAAACTGCAAACACTATTTTTTGCACATCCACATTTCATTGCGGGGCTCATGCGGGCTAATAACAATAAGGGCTCTCACAGGCGCTTGCTTGTCTCAGCCCGATGCTCGAGAGCCCCAGCCCGAGCCTGATGGCCCCGCACCGGAACTTTAATAAACAGGTACAGTCCACAGCAGAAGTAATGTGTGGTTTCAGTCATGGGTATGTTCTGCTTCTGAAGCCTAGGAACGATTAGCCAGACTGCAACGAGACTTAAAATGTAACTTACATGTATCTTCACCCTTGCATCTACAACTTTATCTATTGACGTCTTCTTTTCAATCAGTCCGCATTTAAAAATCGTCGGCCAAAGCCATCTGTTGAGATTGGTAAAACCACACATTACTTTAGCGGTGGGCTGTACGTGCGGGTGTTATCTTGCAGGTTATCTCAGGGCCCCATGGGCCAGTATCGAAAGGCTCTCGCCGGCTCTTAACCCGCGCCCCACTGGGGGGGGGGCTATTTATAGCCCCCCTCCCGTTTTTCTGCAATAACTTCCAAACTGCTTGACGTATCAACGCCAAACTTTCAGTACCTTCGGAAGCATCAATTTGACACCTTTTGTCAAAATTTGAACTTCGTACCTACCATAGGTCGGCCGGAAATAACGTCAGAGTGACGTCATGTTCGGCCGATTTCGACGCAAAACATTGAACCACGGCAATCGCTCCCAAGAGCTCAGTTTTTAAGCTAGATCCAGTTTCTTTACATGAGAGGACTCAGAATAGACTGGGCTATCAAACTGCTATCTCAGATTTTCGAAATTTTGAAAATTTCGAAAATTTTATATAATAAAATTCAAAATTTATATTTTTACATTTTTTTTCAATTATTTTTGACTTTTCGAAAAAACCGGAATATATGTGATAGAACGCATTATTATGACTAACTCTAGCAAGTTTTAGCTAAATATCTTCAAAAATGGCCAAGTTATACGCATTATTGCAAAAAATTAACAATTATTGATTTTTCAAATCAATTTTTCAGCACGAATTTGACATCGTACGCCAATATAAATAGCACCATCGTGTTCCTGAGCTCAAACTGCATCCAATAGACACCTTTTTTTGTTGAAAAATTTTAACTTCAAAATTTGACCTTTTTTGACCTGAAAGTGACCTGACCTAAGCTAAATTTGACTCAAAATGACCTCGAATGACACAGACGGCATCAAATTCGAAATTTTTGGCCTAAATGGACCATAAAACATGTGTCACGTGACCGACGGATGATATAATATTTTCGTGACCTGTGATGACCTGACCTTGACCTGAAAATCAAAGTACAAGTTTGGTACCCTCAGAGTATCTAGAGCATCTGTTCACGAGTGTGTGAACCAAAAATGAGCCTGATCTGACTTGTAAGACAGCGGCCAGAGCCCAAAACGTGAAGAAGCCAAAATGCTAATAATTTTTACTTTGACCTGACCTGTGACGTCATCGGTGACCTCGAGGTCAATGAAATTAGGTTTCGCCCGACAGTTTTTCCGGGGCTATCAGACGCCGTTTGAATTTTGACGATCGGCCCAGTAGTTTCGGAGTTAGGAGGGGGGCTATGAATAGCCCCCCCCCCCAGTAGGGCGTGTTATACGCAGACCCCAGTGGGGCGCGGGTTAAGGGCCCCAGCCCCCTTAGGTCTCTTGGGGCCGAAGTCTGAGGGCCCCGCACCGGCACCTAAAAGCCCAGTTATCCCAGCTGGCCCCACGCCAGTTTCTAAGGGCCCTCAGTGGCTCTGGAGTGGTGAGGATGACCCGGATACCATTTACTGAAATAAATAGGTCATCTGAGGTCAAATATGGTAAAAAGTAGTTTTTCCACGATATAATGGTGCTTAAAACTAGTGAATAGTGTGGTACCAAACTGTCAAGACATGTCGATCGCTAGGTGCAAAAAGACCTGCTTGGGTCAAGACAAGACCTGACCTTGACCTGGGTCGAATAGTGAAAGTGACTTACCGACTACCGAGGTCTATCAAATACATATTTCGAACCATCTCGACGGAAAAAGGATGGTACAAATTTTATGTCTAACGAGTTCAAAACGATTAAGCTAAAACGGTCGGAGCTTGGGCGGGGAAGCTACCCCGCCTGCCCCCCCCCCCCCATCCCCGTGGCGACGATAATTATTGAAGCCCAGAGGCTTTGCCTGTAACCGTACTAAGTTGAATTATTGGGCTGCAAATGTAGGTACAGGTAATCGGTCGGCTGCCATTAACCCGCGCTGGGGTTGGGGGGAGGGGGACTTTACAGAGAACTCCCCTCGCTTTTCTGCAACATCTGTTAAACCACTGGGCGTATCCATCCACACGAAACTTGTAGTACCTTGAACCTTCGGCTCCATCACTTTAACACCTCGTGTTCCAATGAAAATTTCTTCGCTTCTCATAGGTCATCCGGAAATAACGTCAGAGTACCGTCATGTTCGGCCAATTTCGATGCAAAACATTCAGCTACGGTAATCGCTCCCAAGAGCTTAGTTTCTTAACTAAATCATTTTTCTTAGATGAGAGAACTCAGAATACATTACATATGGATCTGTAGGGTAAGGTGCATAATTAACGACCCCCTTAATTTGAACCGTCATTGATCACGCTCTATATGGGTGCCACTGTATTACTGGCTTGATCTTCGAAGAGATCGTACATTTTGCTATTAAAATCCATTCATTTTCTGCACCAATATCCACCAATTTATTTGCACTGAGCATTTTGACAAACAGATAAACCATTGCAAAAACGCTAATGGGGAACTCGTCCCGATTAGCGACCACGGTGAGGGTCGCTAATAAGTCTGTGGGTTTTCCCATAATAAAAATGACAAAAAAATGCGACGCCTGAAAATTTGCAATATGGTTCCAAACAGGCAACTTATACGCAAAGCACTCAATCATTGGAACAGGAGCGTTTGTCCAACACCTTAATGAAGGTGAAAACTGATCACGTGATGCACCAAAGGCAAAAATAAGGCGAAACCCCATACCTATATTGCGGGCTATCTCGCATGATATTCGAGGCCCGCCCTGGATTCGGCATCGGCACCCCTGCAGTCGGCGACGACAGTTGGTATCACCCGCCACACATCGCAAACTTCAGCAACAACTCATTTTAATTTCTGTCTGTTTCCTTTCTTTCCCTTCTTAAGCTATTTGCGACCGTGTTGGGCGCAAATAGGAAATATGGGTTGCGACACATTTTTGACTACCATGCAGTGCGCAGTAACGTGATTCACTACGGGAAAACGGCAATCAATTGGAAAAGGATTGTCGATTTAGAATAAAAAAGGTGCATTATCTTAATGTGCATCGCTTTTCATCAGATAGGGTCCAAATGCACACGTTTTGGATAAGAAACTGGCCATTTTTATCGCAACTTCCCTAAAACGTTCCACCAGAAGCACCAACAACCGGAAAAGAATTTAGTCTGATAACCAAAGTATGGCAGACCTTTTGACATTGTTTTTACCCCGATTTATCTTCCCAGCTTTTCTGTAGGGAGGTAGGTCGCAAATAGGGAAGGGTCGCTAATTAGGCACCTTACCCTACAGTGGGGGAAGCCGGGGGGAGCCCGGCATAATAAGCTCTTTTTGATTTTTATGACATATACCTTGCGTGATGTATAAAATGTTGATACCCTGTTAGCTTGATAAGTTAACTGGCCGTGTTGTCCCAAAAACTTGGTTTTGTGGAAATAGAATAAAGCTGCGAAATTCGAGTTTTAAAAAAAGTATTAATTTTTCTGGGGTAAGCCCGGCATAGGGGTAACGCCGGCCACTTTTCCAGCGCTTTACAACGAGTTGATGAAACCATTATGTGTCTTCCAAATATTGACGGAAAGTGAAATATTAAGGTACTGTTTAGCTCTAGACATCTTACAGTTTATGTCACGACTGGTATTTTAGCTAGCCTCTATCACATATAGAGCACAGGTCGATGAAAATCGTGATGCAAAATTGACAAAAATGTGTATTTCAAAATTCCTTTAAACCATTTTTTATTTACCTAAATGCATCATATTGCATATCATACGACTCGGCTGATGAATAAGAACACAACGACACCATTTTTGTCTTTCGCGTTATCTGCAAAAACGTAGTTTGACCCTAGTTGACCTCAAGTGACATGACTGTTCTTGTAGCATGCAAACATAAACTTAGTCACTATTGATATAAACTGATGAAGGGTAACTAAAAACCGTTAAAATGGAGCGGATATCTCCCATATTTTACAGTAAAAACCAGGCAAGCAATCGCCCTTCATCCATACCTGATAGGTAGGTATAGGCACTGGAATAGAGCGACAGGCCGAAGAGCCTTTGTCTATGATAACATGTTTATTTTCGAAGTTTATCTTTGGGCAACCAAACCCAAACCTACTCAGTACATATCATCTCATGGAAAACAGTGGTTTAGTGGCATTGCTCTCGGTTGGGGGTAAGCTCGCCCACTCGCCCGGGGTTACCCCAATGCGCTAATTTTATTTTAGAACAGCGATGTTTGGAAAAAATGTCATACTTAAGCCAGCTTGCCTCGTCATCCCTCACTACAAACACTTAAACGGTCCTTACATAACATTCGTATAAATATTAGGGTCTAAGGGTTGTATGGTATAACATAAGTCATTAACCCTCGCCGGCACAGGCCATTTTGCGTCCTTCGACGGCACAGGGGGGGGGGGGGGGGGGTTCGACCCCCCCTCGCGTTTGGCCCCTGATCGAGCTAGAGCTTCTCGGAAAGAACGAGCGTGCTGCTCGTCACTAGAGGAAGCCGATGATACCCAATTTTAAGATCCTAGGTCATCGGGTGACCTTCCAGGTCAGGTCAATGACCCGAAAACCGGGAAAATTGGGACCTGTTAGAAAGTTGTTAAGTGTGGCTGCTATGTGGTTTTCCGGGGTGCTGATCACGAATATCGTGTTAGTTTTGATCAGAGATGATGTCTTTAAGCATTTAGACCAGGTCGGGTCAGGTCAGGTCAGGTCAACCGGTAGGGGTCGTGACGGGTATTCGTAATACGTGTCAACCGCCTCTGACAGCTTCGTAACATGTTATGAAGGCACCAAAACTACTCCGTAAATGTACGAATGGTTGCTAAATTCGAATTCAGCTAAAAAAAAAACTAGCCTAGAAACATGTAAAACTCGAAAAAGTGAACCGAGGTCATCCGAGGTCACCAAAGGTCAATGACCTGACCTGACCTTCAGGTGACCTTGACACCCACCGTAATGCATGGGAGCAACATCAAATCACATGTTTGAACGTTTGAAACCACGAAAAGCTTGCAAACGCGCGGCTAATGCGAGCCGACATGCGCCGAATCGCGATTTCGGCCAAACATGGTCACGAAAAAGAGGTCACAGGTCAAAGGTCATTGGGGTCAGGGTCATGAAATTTTGAGGGTAGGTGTACAATTTATCAATGCGAGGGTCCTGAAAGTTTCGTCGCGATCGGCCGCTTTTTACGCGAGTAATTCGCGAAAAACCTTAGGGGGGCTGCATCAACCCCCCCCCTGTGCCGGCGAGGGTTAGCAGTGCAACATATCTCAGTTTTTAGCTAGAAACCCTTAAAATATCATTTTTGCTCTATAGCTGCTACGCTGAAGGGACAAAGCACTTTATTATGAATAATTTAGCCGGAAACGGAGTGGCCGGGCTTCCCCCGCGCCCGGGGTTACCCCGGCTTCCCCTGTATGTACAGCCTTATGTACCTATTCTCCTAGCCGACCTTGCCCAATATACCCCCCCCCGCCCTGTCCCCTCAGGCAGTCACGTTATGAAAAGTCAGGAGCGGGTTTAACATGTGATGCAGCGATTTTGAAAAGAAAGCGGAGAGCAGTGTTTATGTTTTTTTTTTATAGATTTCACCTCTGTCGATCGTCCCCCCCCCCCCAGTCAAAAATCCGTGGCGACGCCCCTGCCTGCAGCCTCAACAAATAACTTCTAGTAAAGTTATCAATCAAACCAAATACCATCGACCTCCTAACTTTTCGGTAATGCCACCAGGCGCCAACAACTAACAGCTCTGTCCGCAATTCATTGCTTTGTTAAGTGCATCTGTACCGGCCGAGCAGCGAGTTGCCACGCGGCGCGCAGCCGGCGCCAAGTGCAGCTGCACCTAGCGAGCGAAGAGCTAGCACGCGGCGCGCCGATTTGGCGCGCTTTTGGTTCCCGCGCTTTCCTGCTATTTGGCGGGAGACAGAGTGGCGGCGGCGGCGGCGGCGGGAGCACAGAGCAGCCACCGGCAGTCGGCTCTGGTTGTTAATAGATATAATGGGGATCCACTGTAGAATACCTAGTGGCGTCATATTACCTAGTGACGTCACATCGTGAAGATGTGCCGCTAAACACGACCCATTCGCCACCTGTCAAGCAAGCCTAAAACTAATAGTTTATAACACATATGCCAGGTGGCGCTACTGAGTCTCTTGAGTGGCTCCATCTTTTCTATATTGTTTTGGATGATACGATTCTGGATGTTGCATGCTTGGATGTTTCGCTCTTGGATGAACCGTCCTTGGATGATACGATTCTCAGATATTCTCGAGCTGCCATTTTGGATGATACGGTTTTGGATTCTGCATCCTTGGGTGTTTCGCTCTTGGATGCTCTGAATGCTCCCAAAAGGGCCGATTTTGGATGTTATTTGGAGGTTTTGATCGCTGGATGCTGCGGTTTTGGTTGTTGCGTATTTTGGATGCTGCGCTCTTGGATGCTTTAATAGTCCCCCATATGCAAGGCACACATCCTCAACGCAAGACACATTTTTCGGGACGAGAAATAGAATATCTTTGCCTAGGGTGATCGTTGGGCTGTAAAAGCTCCTGATTTATGCTCGTCTCAGCCCAAGCTACGGAACTGCTATTCCAGTTCAAAACCCATGTTAAAATGTGAACTATTTCCTTTAAAAGATTGACCTCAGGTCACGTGACCTCAAGTTTATCCTGTATGTATATCCTTCGATGCGCCTTGACGAGCTGAACAGAAGGAGACCATCCGGGCGCGGCTGTACCTATCTCGTTCCTGTAAGAAGTTATTAGCAAAAAACCTTTGCTGACCTTTGATGACGTGTCGTCACATGACCTTGCAGTTGCCCAAGAGCATAAAGGCCTCAAGTTATTCAAGGTTGATGCATATGAAGTTATTGATGGATAGGTGTATTAGGCCATTTCGATGCATTTTAGTGAAAAAATCAGGCAGCTAATTTCCCCCCATTGACTTATTGGGGAGGTCAAGAAATTGACCTGACCTTAGGTCATCGATTTCAAAATTCCGAAATATAAACGTTGTAGCTACTTCATTACATCCTGCAACTCTCAAAGGACTCCGTCGTCTACTGTAGCTCTGACACGGTGACATTGACATTGAGCAGCATTCAAAACCGCCGTGAAACGCTACTTGCTGGAGCGTGATTCAAACTGAATGATTGACTTGTATGCATGTGTGTGCTTGTGCTTGAATTGTGTGCATCTGTTTTGCTATGTCAAGTCTTTTTAACGTTTGACGTTACGTTGATGAAAAGCCGCAATAGCGGATTTAACGTGAATACAATGAATGAATGAGTGACAAAGTTACGAAAAGTGACTGGAGGTCGGGTCATTCGAAATGACCTGGTGATTTGACCTTGAAGGGTAAGCGGTTTGAGCTTGCACACAATGTATAAAATTGATGGGGAAATAGTCATGTGAAATTTCGCGGCGATACGCGCCGCAGTTTGTCCGCTATGTATGAAAAAGCTAAGGAGGCGAATATCCGCCCCCCCCCCGTCGGTGCGCGCGGATTAAGGTCACATAAGTGGTTTGGTTACCACTTGCCAGAGCTCATAAAGGTAAACTTTTCCCATTTTTGACATTCTCAGACCAATCGGCTCAGTTCGCGAACCAAACGAACACCGCTCAAAGGGCATTAGATACCTAACTTAATTAAAATTGTCGGTAGCGTGTCATTAAATTTCACCTAAAGGTTAACAGTATTGCCTGTAGAGGGCAAAAATAGTCAAGTAAACGTTTCTTGCCAAAAGCACTTTTCTGTAATAACTTTTGGGCGAAAAGTTTGCGTGACATTGATTTATACGAGATCGACATTGATTGATTACGGATACGTCTCTCGTTGTGACGCGTCGGATGAACTGCCTAGTGCCTACTAAACGACTTCAACCCGCGCCCCGCTGTTCTCAGATTTGACCTAAAGCGTCAACGGTTTTGCCTGCAAAAAAAGAGGGCAAAACTGCCAAAATAGCCGTTTTTTTGTAAACAGTTCTTTGCAATAACTTTTGACTCAAGCCTTGTACGAGCTCGCTTTTACCGGCATCGTGTTCCTCTCGTCAAGACGCATCGAAGAACTTAATATGACATTGAAAGGTCAACTTGAAAATTTGACCTTAGGTTAAGGTCATGACCTGACCCGAAAGGGTCATGCTGCATATCATTCGATTCGTATCGTTGAGCTGAACACATCCAAGGCGTTTTCATCGCTCTAGCGTGCCTCTATCAAAAGTTATTAGCGAAAAACTGTTAGATACCATTCGTGACCTGAGATGACCTCAGGGGTATAAAAAGGGGTCACGGATACCATTTTCATGTTCAGTGTGTCAAAGTTATTTGTATTTCAGTGTTTGAGAGTGTTTATAACGGCTTCCGTCCTGAAGAGGCGCTTTTCAATTTTCTCCCTTTGACTTATAATGGGGAGGTCACAAAATTCACCTGACCTTAGGTCAGGTCACCGATATCAACATTTACTATTGCTTTTATCAATCGCTGAAAATTTCAGAGGCAATCGGTCACTCGTTTTAGCTATGGCAGACATTGAAATGTTATCGTCACTTGAAGTGACTTAGTGACCTGACCTTGAATGACCTTGATCTTAAATATTCACAACATGTGTGGAATTGATTTATGATAAGGTGTGCTAAAAACGGCGGCGCTCCGTGCCGCTGTTTTTTAGATAACCGCGAAAAATTGCAGGGGGGTAAACAGGGTTCCGGACAAAATATCGAAAAGCAAAATATCGAATCGCAAAATATCGAAGGTAAAATAGGTATCGAAGTGACAAAATATCAAAAGCAAAATATCGAAATGGATAAGTATCGAAGTTGCAAAATATCGAAAAGTCGAATATCGAAATGGCAAAATATCGAATTGCAAAATATCGAAATCGCAAAATATCGAATAGCATAATATCGAAATTGCAAAATATCGAAAGATAAAATATCGGAAAGACAAAATATCAAATGACAAAATATCGAAACGGCAAAATATCGAAAGCAAATGTCTGCTTTCGATATCGAAAGCAGAATATCGAAAAGACGAAATATCGAAAGAATGATCAAAAACACAAAATATCGAATGCAGAATATCGAAAAGACATAGGTATTGTTCGACATTTTGCAATTCGATATTTTGCGTTTCGATATTTTGTCATGGAATCGTTCGGAGTCTCTCGTACTACGAAGATTCTACGTCGTCCGGCCAATACCGTTCAAGGTCAGCGGGGGCTTGGCTGCGGTACTGGAACGGGATTGGCCGGACGGCGTAGATTCTTCGTCGTCCGAGAGACTACGAACGCGGGGTTAGTGAACAGGTCGCACAAGTCCTACCCCGCGTTCGATGTCTCTCGGACGACGAAGATTCTACGTCGTCCGGCCAATCACGTTCCATAGGACCATAACTGCAGCCGAGCCCCCGCTGACCTTGAACGGGATTGGCCGGACGACGTAGAATCTTCGTCGTCCGAGAGACATAGAACGCGGGGCTTGTCACCCTTATTGGAAAACACGATATTCGAAAATTTTACATTCCTTGACAGATGTTACACGATCTCTCTTGACGAGCTGCATGATCTTAGCGGCTTTGACCTGGCCTTGACCTGAGGTAAACACCACACCTGACCTTTGCCAAAACGAAAGCACATCATTCAACCCGCGCCGCAGTGAGCATGCTGAATATACATGACGAGGAAAAAATACCGTAGATGTTGACCTTCCATGGGCGGTGGGGGGGGGGATGGCATTCCCCAGAATACCCGCGAACGGCGAAACATTTTATCTTTGACCTGACCTGTGACGTTATCGGTGACCTCGAGGTCAATGAAATTAGAGCGTTCTTAACAAATTTTACGGGGCTATCGAACGCCGTTTGAATTTTGTGGATCCGTCCAGTAGTTTCGGAGATACGAGGGGGGAGCAAAAAATCCCTTCCCCCACCGCGCGGAAAGTGGCCGGGAGACCCACCGCCTGCCAGGTTAAAGCACTTTCCTATCAATAGAGCGCTGTGTCTGTTATGATTCCTTTTACCATTTTGTATGTTTTGAAGGAGCAACAAAACACGAGGAGTGAAAATGCCTTCAAGGTGATTTTCGTGAATCGGTTCATCAACCATTGTTTATTTTCCACTGACTGCATCTATATAGAATCAGAGTGATCCAAAACAGCACGATTGTTTTCAATTCGACAGAGGAAAATTAAGGGACTAAATAGGGCTAACAAAGATTACAGGAAGGAAGTGTCGGCCATTTGTGCATGTCACGCCACTCGAACGCCGGGCGCCACCGACTCAGAGGCTAGTGCGCCCCGTGGACCGTCCTCCCTCCGTGGTGGGGATCGTCGGCTGGCAGCCGAGTCTGCCGTCACCGCCCTCTGCCCTCCTTCCACCGCCCACCGTCCACTGTCCACCGTCCACCGTCCACCGTCCAGCGCCCACCGCCCGGCACCCACCGCTCCACCGCCCTCCGCCCTCCGCCCACCGCCCACCGTCCACCGTCCACCGCCCACCGCCCACCGCCCACCGCCCACCGCCCACCGCCCACCGCCCACCGCCCACCGCCGCGCTGCCCTGGCAGTGACAGAAAGTCTGCGGGGCGCGTTCGACGTGTGCTTCAGACACAGGTGTCTACGGTAACGTTTTGTTACTACACATGTACACAACAGCTTAACGGGTCCCGCCGGCCGACCATGGGAGGCGGGTGGCTCGACAGCCGACCTGAGCGCCCGTCAGATCACCCGACCGTATCCGCAGCCTATGTGGCTTTGGTAGCAGCCATAGAACCAAACATCACAGACAAAGCGCTTAGATAGCACACGGTGCCGTATATTTCGTCAGTTTCTGTGGTCACTCATAAAGCTAAATAACCTCGCTAAAAAAGTCAGGTGCACGGACCTGTCTAAAAATGGTCAGCGTCGGCACAGAGCTCATCGTCACAGTAAAACAATGCTGCAATACCTGAGCCAGAAATACGGGGTGTCCTTGTCGGTTCGTGGCTGAGCCCGTCACCGGCCGACCAGGGCCCAGCGAGGCCGTGCAGCCGCTCATATCGGTCACCCACAGACTCCATGGACATGCGCATTGCGCACGACCACACAACACCGCACTGCCCCTTCGCAGTGCGCAGATGCCCAATCGGGGCGGGCGTATCGCCCGTGGGGCTTCGCAACACGACATGCCAGTTTGGCTAACACTGGGTCAGTTTCGCACGACATGTCAGTTTCGCTAACTTTGGGTTAGTTTGGCTAACACTGGGTCAGTTTCGCTAACACTGCGTGTCAGTTTCGCTAACTTTGGGTTAGTTTGGCTAACATTATGTGTCACAGCCCTGCGCCCGGGGAGGGGCGGTTGTCGCCTCGGAGTCGCGGCTTGCAGTCGGACCAGTCGGCTGGTCCAGGTCCACCCCGGACCGTAAGGAGACGAGAGGCGACCTCCGGACGACCCGATCCGGTTCACTGGGCCTCTCTGTACAATGTCTGACCTGCAAACACAAAGCGGATTACAGTTGCGTTACGTATTAATTACATAAACAGGTCGCGGCACAGCTACACATAGGTGGCACAAAGACACCCGCAGAGCCTGAGTTACAACACCAGGCGAATAATGCCACATGCAGATCGCAGATATTTTCTTACATCACTGGACTCACACAGAGTAGAGACACAGCGTAGAGCGGGTCATGTCAAATGTTTGTCTGCTCGGGTTGCATATTGCATACGGTCTCTGCGGGGCCCCCAGGGAGCCGGGAGCCCCAATAGCTGGTTAGGCCCCTCAAAACAGAAGCCTCGTCTCTGACATGGGCATTGCACTGTGCAGCAAACTCTCAAATAAGTGGGTCGGCTCAAGACCGGTTCTAATGTGTGTCGACATGCTCACTCCCTGCGCAAGCATAGGACGTATTACCCGGAGAAGAGTCATCGATAATCCCAGCTAGGCAATAATGATTCCAGTAAAAATACGCACTGGGGAAAACGGTTTAGACACGATGTGGTAACCGTTTGCAGAGTCAATGCCGAGCTGCGTGCGTCATCAGCTACTGGGCTCGTGGAGAATGCAGAACTTTTGACAGCGATAAGAAACCGTGGGCTTTGTGTCCTCGCTATAGGCGGTGACTACGTTGTGGCCCACATGCCACAAGGACATCAGTAGATAAGAGTTGACAGTTGCTGTTCAGTGTTGAACGTCACCGGAGCATTGTGGCCGGCTGGATCAGCACGACTCACCCACGCACAAACGAGGCATTAGTTAGTATGAGCGGATGTCGGCTATCACAAAGACGACTACCGCAACTGTGGTGCAGCGTCTTTTCACCTTCTTTCCTCCGAACAATTTACCGCGATTGCCACCTGGCGAACAGCGGAGCACTCGCCCAGATTGAGGAAAGAAGAAGACTTGAGTGTGCTCACACAAAGGCGTCAGTCAGCTTTATTGGAGCTCATATCAACAATGGTCCTCTCGCTTTCAAAGTAATCAGGTTCTCAGTAGATCTAAAACGGTTAAAAGCTTCGCTTACATGCGAAGACTGCAATGTTGCTCCTTTAGTCCATGGCTCACGATTCACGAAGTCTTTGAAAAGAGTGCACTCAAAGTGGGTGAGCCAAATGCGCAGAAAATATTAACTGACACCTCTCCATATCATTCATCTGAGCTCTAACTAATGCAATTGGCTTAATTGATATCTGCTAACATCACGTTGCCCGTAACGATATATAACATCTGAAACCAGTAAGATAAGTTGATCCAGTTATCTTTTTCCGAATGTGTCGACCAAATTTGCTACAAAGCACGATAGAAGATTTCTACCATGTTTAAAATGTAGCAAAGATGTTAGGTACATTTCGGACGGAATTCAGCCCACAAGCATGAATTTGACGATCCGTGAAGTTTTCCCATATTGCTTTCTGTTGTAATTCCTGTACTTAAGGTGTAGTGCATGCTTTCAAGGGCACTGTCTTCCGGCAGTAGTAATGATGAGGTAAGTTTGTCAGGACGTGTGAATCTCTCAACAATTGATGTCTCATATAACACAACATACCCACAGGAAAAGTAAGCGATAAATAGGAAAATAAGCCGGAAAATGCTCAATGGTTCGCAGCCGCACGCACCAGTTAAACATCATACGGCGAAACGGTCTGGTGCTTCAGCCCTTGAATTTGGGTAAGTCAGCATGAGAATGAATAAAACAGACGAACAACATGTAAGAACATCGGTTACAACTTACAACTTCCTGTTCTTAACGAGATGTCTCCGTTTTCTATAAGCGAGAATTAAAAAGTAAATGCGCTATAGAAAATGTCGTCAAGCATACAGTTGGCTAGATTTTATGTATAGAAAACAAGGAACTTTCATTGTTTCAAAGTCCAGAGGGTTGATAAAAGACAAGACATACGGCTACCGAGGCGGATGTCAGCCTCCGTTGGAGCTTGGAGGACAAGATAAAGGCACCCCGTCATTCTGTTTGCGCTGGACGAAGCTGGCCTACGGTCATTTAGCCATAAGCCTCGTTTCAGGTAAACTGATGTAAACGCTTGAGCCGTGTACTTTACTAACTTCTCATGAATGGGCGGGGGTATGTATAATGTGCACATATGGACACCATGGTCTCCGGAATTTCCCTCATCGGCCGAGAGAGATGGGGAAAGAGATATCCGAATAACATTCACTGAGCTAATGTTCCCAGTAGCTCAGTCAGTAATCCCGATACCTCAGCAGTTATTTCTTCATATTGCTCACATGGAAAATGTGCTACCCGGAGCACCTCCTGCGGAGCCCTGAGCACCTCCTGCGGAGCACCCCCTGCGGTTGTGGCCCGTGTTCACCATATCAGTCCTCACCTGTGTGGTCAAATCACCGCCGGCGCACGGAGCCGACCAGGTTCTGCAGGTACAGGATCTGCTGCAGGGCCTGGTTACCCAGCGCCAGGGACTTGGGGTCGGCGCGTTTCTCGGCGGCCAGCGCGGCGGACGGTGAGCCCGGCTGGACGATGCCGGTGTGGCTCTGGATCAGGTGCTGCTCCTGCCTGCGGCGGTGCGCCAGCTGCCGGCTGGTGGCCAGCTGTGCCTGGTACTGCTGGTCCGCGCTGATGCCGTTCAGCCGAGAAGGCAGCGACGAGTGCGACCCGAAACGGCCGAACCTGCCGAACCCGCCGGAGGGCGAGTTGAAATGGCTGGGAGAGCCAAAGTGCCGCGGACTCGGTCCGAACGACGGAGAGCTGAAGCGGCTGCGGCTCGAGCTGAAGTGGCTGGAGCCGAAGTGGTTCGGTCCGAACCGGCCCCCGGAGCTAAATCCGCCCGGAGACGGGCCGAAGGGGTTAGGTGACGGTCCGAACGGGGAGCGCGCCGGCCCGAACCGGTGGCTGTAGCTGCTGCTGCCGCCGCCCGGGAACTGCGACTGGCTGAAGCGCGACTGGAAGCTGTGGAAGCCGTTGTTTCCCGACTGGAAGCCGCAGCGGCCGCCGAAGCAGGAGCTGCGGTAGGCCGCCGATGTCAGCCGCGCGGCCAGCGTCGTCACCACCGCCTGGGGGCACAAGGGCAAGGTCATGTTGCTGGGCAAGGTGATTGAGGAACCTTTTATCAGAAGCTCTAACTTGCTTCATGTACTCGAATGAAGGTTTTTCCCTACTTTCACACGACATTTCTCTCGTCTTTCCGAATCTCATGTCTTATGCGTTGCAGATTCCTGCATAGGTAATTCGATCGCTGGAGGCGCATCCCACTACATGTAGTAGGTATTCTGTTTTAATAAAATTGCATACACTTACGTCGGCATATTTTTTTACGTTTCGTAGCGTTTCAAAAAAAAAAGATAAGATATACAGTACGCTATCCTTATATAATTTTACCAAGCAGATGAGCTCATTTTATGTTCCTTTCTGAGAACAGTGGATATATTTACCTAATCTCTCTTTAAGTAAGGTAACACTATCCATTTTGTGCATTTGGCTTGAGTGAAGTAATCAAATAGCGTATAGAGTATGTTTTTTTCCGTGAGCCCTAGCGGCTTAATATACTTGTTATTGAAATGGATTTTCAAAAGCAATTAGCGGAATTTTGATCGCATGCACTGTGTGATGGGTATATTTTTCATTCAAGAATGCCACGAACAATCCAGCAAGCTAAAATGCTACCGAAGATTAACGACATTTAGCTGAATAGTGACGTCTGTAAAATAAGCGGCATACTGAAGCGGTGATAGAATGATAAGCAAAATATTACACTTAGCGGGGACAGCAGCAATGAAAAAACGAGCACGAACGTTCACTAGTAGCTATTGTCCTCGCGCTATCGTTAAAACAATGAGTTAGAAGTATCGCTGACTCTTGCTCATCACGCTACGGGAACTTCATCCATTCAAGGGCTATCCTGGTTTTCACGCTCAAAAGTGGTCGTCATGTCACGCATGAAAGGCTCGTCACAGCGATGCCTGGTGACATGGGGCGGACTTATCCGATTTGAATTTAAACAATCTATTCAAAAGTGCATGTGTCATCCAAAAGTGTCCGTATCATGTCACCGTAATCCTAGAGTTCCTGGTTGTCCTGTATTAGGATTTAGCTCGAAACAGTGACGCGAGCGCCGAAAGCCTGTGGTTTAGTTTGCTCATCATATAACCCGACACGCTCCAGGGCGGTGCACCGTGCTTTGTGCCTGAGTGCACTGTGATGTCACATTCACGGTCATCAGTGCAACAATTCCTCCCTTGTCCGGAGATTACGTTCCCTGCAACCGGACCCCTAACGCCACGACTCAAAGCACCCGGGGTCAGAGAGTGACCCGGACACAGCACGATGTGTGGGAGTCGACTGCAACGGTCTGCTTTTGTGCCGGCTGTACCGTGGGACGGGCGGATGGGGCTGATCCTCACGGGGGCCAGGTCAAGGCTGCCTGCGGTCGGCTCGGCCGACACCACCGGCCGGTGTGGGACCAGCCCGGGACTGAGCGGGGGACCGGACAGGAGCGGCTTTACGCCGTGATCAGGGACACCAATCAGACGTGGTCAGCCACAACAGACTGCCTCCCCGGAGCCGAGCTGGTCAGCCACAACAGGCTGCCTCCCCGGAGCCGAGCTCTGTTGACGACAAAACGCCTTCACTAGGGCATTCAATGTTCGATTGCGTGACGCGTTCCTTCCACACACGAGCGAAATACCGACAGGAGAACGTGAATGACATCGGGAAACTCAATACCAGCAACCGCACATTTTCTTTTTCTCAGGAATGTCAGAGGTTTTCCGCCCGCGTAATGGCTGTCATAGCGCACAGTGAGCGGTTTGGGCCACCCCCACTGCAACAGGGTATTTCCATTGGACGTGATATGCTCGGCACGTGGTATCAACTGTAGGACGTGCCTGTCGTCATATCCTGTGTCAGTGAAACTTTGGCTGACTGATTCTAACGGGCCTTACCACGCTACCGGACACACCTATGTGCTGACCGCCCACTCCCCTGACTCATAGGGCCGCAGTACTGTCCAAATGGCGACTGTTTTACCGATAGATCCCGTGGCGGACTGTTGTAACATTTGTGTTAGTCTGTCGACCAATTGGCTGTGGTTGATATAGGACCGCTGTGACAAAACGGGGACGCCTCGTGTCGGGGGCATTTCATAGCCACCGACAGATCATTTTACTGACAGGGTCATACGCTACGCCAGTGGGCCCACCACTGCGGGCGCCATTCGTGTCCGGCAGCCGGAAAACGGATCGGGCTCTGGCCGTCTCGGCCGACAATGGTGACGCCGCCGGGACAATAGTGACACGGTGGCGGCGGCGGCGGCGCCTCAAGGCCGGCGCACGTCCAGAGCTGTCGGGCCGCTACGGGCACGGCCAGAGATGGTCTAATTAGGGGGCCGTCTCTGATTCATCGGCAGCGCCGCGAACAATTGCGGGAAACTGACAGCCGTGTGTCGTGCAGAGTGGGCACTGCCCCGCCAACCTGGGACTTCGGGCCTTTTGGGGTGCATTTAGAAGGTCCCGACTCGTCACACAACTCCATTCATCTTATATCGTGTATGGGCTGTCAAAATTGACCCAAATTTACCACTCAATGCTAGAAAACTGATGTGAGTGATAATTATTAATTGAAATTTTAAGTTCAAGCTATTAGCACTTCCGTCGAACCGAGCATGGCAGCCCATTTAAGTGGTTTGTGGTTAAATTTGCTAACATATCAGGCACATGAAAATTTAGGGATATTAAAAACGCAAATAGGTAATAAGGCAAAATGTGTGTTATGTGAGTTCGTCCCATTTATCAAAGCAGCTACCGACCAAGTGATACTTCGACACTTATCTCAGAATTGAAGAGTTACAACGGTCTCACTTAAAAAACAGTCACCAAGTCACTATCATTTTAAGCACGTCTAAAATTTTCATGGAACGTGGCGCTGAGCGCTGATTCCAGCTGAGAGATACAAGAGGGCTGAGATTATGCAGACAAGTATCATAGCGCTCTGCATTCTGACCTCTCGCTAATATAGACGCGGCAGATTTCAGATCTCATGGGAACATTACCTTGCCGTTAAGAGTGCCATTTTTGTGGTGTTTGCTCTAATATCGTCGCCGTTTACATCTGAAGTGATAGGTATCGCTCACGTGGCCAAGGGTGTCAGTAAAATAGAGCACAATCTGCAAGATAGCAGCAATTTCGGTTATCAAATATGCATCCCACTCAGGCATGAGGAAGGGATCAGCGCCTCAAGGCTGAATTTTTAGCAGTAGTTTTCTGCTTGCATCCCGGCCGCATACTTTTTACATGCCTTCGAGTATCACCGAGATGCCAGAATTTTTACAATGAACAGTTACAAGGACACATTCAGACACGGCTCTGTCATCACATGACATCGGGATGGATTAGCTTCACTTCATTGCCAGAACAATGACGTCAATACTCAATGGCAGCAGAAGGCCAGGAATCACAGACAGATGTTTCCTTCTAATTGACTTTAAACAGACTTTACAACTAGAGAAGCTGTCCGATCAGATGTACGCAAATTGTCGACTGTGGCAACCTTTTTGTAGGTAGGCCCAGAGGAAATATTTCAGGCCCTGCTACCTGAAAGATCAAAAGTGGCCCGCTTAACAAAACCATAATAATCTGTCGAGAGTGTCGAGACATTACAGACCTCTCCACACTCTGCTGTCTCTTTATTTGCAATGCTTTTGCAATCGTAATTCTATGGGCGGCGACTTAAACTGTTTTCCCTCGGAACACTAGCTTTGGTGTAACAGTGCTGTTTTAGATTGAATCTAACTCAACTCTCAAGACAAATCAAGCCGTACCTACTCAACTTTCTATGTTGTAGAATAAATTAGATGGCTGATATTAGATGATGGAATTAGAAGCATTACATATGTGGGAAGACACAGTCGGAGATGAAATTAAGAACTGCATTGCGACTAATGCAGTTCTTAATTTCATTGAACTGCATTGCGACTAACACGACCAGCTTTATAAAAAGCAATAGGAATCAAATGCGCAAAATCTAGCATATTTGTTAGGAGGTCGATGATGATTCCTTTTATGAAACAAGGTGCTGATTTCTGCGTCGTAAGCGATAACTAAGGCGAGGCGATGATGTACGAAGCGTATCGGTTAATTACTGTCAATATCTATCAGCGCGGTGAAGACGGTAAGCGAACATGAACAGGTGTAAGACGGTCAGTAATGCAAGGAAAAAGAACAAACAACCTTACGTCGAGCATTGCCTAGCCAACGAGTAAGGTACGACTGCCATTTAATGCTTTCATCCGTCCTGATTTTACCGTCTAATACCTACATTTGTTTAGTAACATATAACATAACGCTTAGCCTGGGGTTACCAATACGGCGTGCACCAACAAAATGTCGTTCCGCCTTGATATAACAATATGTGTTCATAAGCGGCGAAACGGGGGGGGGGGGCACCGGGCACCGTCCCCTCTGATTTTGCCATTTTTAATTACCATTAGCCCTATGGGCGTTGCATGGAAAGAATGGGACCAAAAGTCGGCAGTCCCCCCCTTAATTGAAGGTATTCCGCCGCTACTGTATGTGTTTACATCCCCACGTCCCCTCACTGGTCACTCACCACGCACAATACTCCAGTCTTCATGTCTGCGTCCGGTGTAGGTCTGACTGGTCGGTTCACTCTCACCCTCGCTCACCACCGACTGCTCGGAGCTAACTGGTCGCCGGCGCCGCGCCGCACTGGTTTTAACGTTAGGTGGCGCTGAGGCTCCGGTATTCCCTGGCCTCCCTTCCCCGCCCACCTGACCTCTGGCCGGATCATGACCTTTGACCGTGACTCTCCCAGGAGCATAGTGGGCGTGGCATGTTTACAGCTGAGTCGGACACGCCAGCCAGTCGCGTATCATTTTATTACAAAATAATATTCGCCATATTCAATGCCATGTCGTTATATCGCTATAGCAACTTTGCACATTGCATATTATTTTATATAAGAGAGAGAGAGAGAGAGAGAGAGAGAGAGAGAGAGAGAGAGAGAGAGAGAGAGAGAGAGAGAGAGAGAGAGAGAGAGAGAGAGAGAGAGAGAGAGAGAGAGAGAGAGAGAGAGAGAGAGAGAGAGAGAGAGAGAGAGAGAGAGAGAGAGAGAGAGAGAGAGAGAGAGAGAGAGAGAGAGAGAGAGAGAGAGAGAGAGAGAGAGAGAGAGAGAGAGAGAGAGAGAGAGAGAGAGAGAGAGAGAGAGAGAGAGAGAGAGAGAGAGAGAGAGAGAGAGAGAGAGAGAGAGAGAGAGAGAGAGAGAGAGAGAGAGAGAGAGAGAGAGAGAGAGAGAGAGAGAGAGAGAGAGAGGAGAGAGAGAGAGAGAGAGAGAGAGGAGAGAGAGAGAGAGAGAGAGAGAGAGAGAGAGAGAGAGAGAGAGAGAGAGAGAGAGAGAGAGAGAGAGAGAGAGAGAGAGAGAGAGAGAGAGAGAGAGAGAGAGAGAGAGAGAGAGAGAGAGAGAGAGAGAGAGGAGAGAGAGAGAGAGAGAGAGAGAGAGAGAGAGAGAGAGAGAGAGAGAGAGAGAGAGAGAGAGAGAGAGAGAGAGAGAGAGAGAGAGAGAGAGAGAGAGAGAGAGAGAGAGAGAGAGAGAGAGAGAGAGAGAGAGAGAGAGAGAGAGAGAGAGAGAGAGAGAGAGAGATCGGTATATTGAACAGGGAACAGGTAGAAAGTATAATGCATTAATGAATGAGTTATGCATTAATTATAGGTATTTCATTCTGAATCGTGGTCCTATTGACCAATTTGTCCCTTTGTGCACCATCAATTTATGAGCTAGTAATCAGGGCGAAATTTTCACCCACAGATTTGATGAAGTTTTGAATAATCTCTCCGTCAGACGATTTTACGTTTTTTCGAAGTTCCAGGTGGTAGTAAAGCTTTTTTATCTCCTATCATTTGTGTGTTTCAGATGCTATGCACTACTGTACCTACCTATATCTCGCCATGCCTGTGATCGCCGTACGTATGTACGATGGCCGTAACTATGCATATATTTGCCGGCTGTAGACCGTCGCCGGCCAGGCAGACCGCCGGGACCGGCCAGGCGTGAGCATGCCGCCGTGCCGGCCGCCCTGGCCCGGCCTGACCGGGCCCAGTCGCCTGACCCTTCCGCCGCCGCCTGACCCTTCCGCCGCCGTCTGGGAGGGACGAGTCCGGCCCCTGTTTTGGACGTCGCCGGCGTGGAATGCATTGTCCACGCCGGCGTCTTCGTCCCAGGTATGAGCGGGGACCGGCCAGGTGCGCCTATTTTGGTGACCGCTGAGCACGGCTCCGGACGTTTTTTTCTCCTCTCTCGTAAATGTGCCCGCCTAACGGCGACCTTTACATTTACCTGGGTCACGTTGAATTGTCGTGGCTCCTGGCTGCTGAATTGTGGTCGTCTTTATCTCCTTTATTCATATCCTCTACTTGTCATCCTATGCCTACTTAGTACTTATGTTGAATGAGCTATGCACGAGTTTCATTTCGCCCAAACACCGCGGACCCACCCGACTGATAAGAACAGAGGATGGAGAACACTTCACGCCCGCCCGGTTGGCGATCTGCAGTCTAAAGGCAAATTCCTCAAGCTGTTCTGCACTATGCTATTAGGGGATTTTCATGTGTGTTTTTTTAACTCGCATATGCAGATGAATGCAAAAAGGCGAATGTCGTTGACAGATGTTCACAAAGTCGTGCGCTATCGTAAAGAGCTATCATAGAGCTAACTATGCTGAGCAGGGAGCACATTCCATAGACGACGCAAGTAGAAATATATCAATGATATTTTGGTCATATTTTAATTTAATTTAATTAAAACATATCATGAGCATAAGGTCATTTCACAACTCAATAATATGCTGAGGACGATTAAGTACGGTTCAAATTAGAAACTTCCTAGAAGAATAACCTTATGCTCACTATCTTTTAACAATCCGAAAATTAGCCTAAAATCAATGAATATATTTCGGAAACGTTCCTTCTTCAGTTCAAAAAGTTAACTATACAAGCCACAGAAATGTACAAATAATTGAACGTCACAAAAGCGCCGAATTAACTGATCCCACCAACGAATATTAGTCACATTCTCGTGCCATATAAGTAGAACGGCCTCTTTTAATCAACGCAAGACTAAAATAACAGGTATACATAAGGTAGCGTAACCAAATACAACTGTATGAGATCACTTGTGACCCAACAATTACTATGCTAGTCATCTTAGAAACACACAATATAATTACAACTGACATGCTAAGGTGTACACAGCCGACTACTCAATAGATCGATTGTCTAGCCAACAAACTAGCCATTCATCCAATTGCTCAATCCACTAGTTACACCCATTACATTCTTTTTTTTTTTATTTAGTCGGACCTCTCTCCAACGGGCTCTTTGTCCCAATTATAGGAGAGAGCACCTGCTCCTCCCGCCGTCCTATTCCCCACCCCCCAGGCTACGGCTGAAGTGGGAGCCTACCCCACACCTGGTGACGCAGCCGGGGACGACGCCCGCGGAACGGGCGGAACCGGGAATCGAACCCGAAACCCGGCACCGCCCGCACCGCGGGTCGACGCCTTAACCGACTGCGCCACCAGGGCCGCAGTCGGTTATTCAGGCGTGGAGTCGACAAACCATTCAAATATCCATTCCAAATCATTCAATCAAACGTTTTATCATACATCTATCCCAACATCTATCACGTCTCAGGCTGACAGTTCACACTAATCACAGAATTGCCCAAGATGCGATGTTGGTGTTTAGGGCTGGTCGGTATGTCCTTATCCATAGCGACTCTGCTATTTTTCTGTCTCTGCTGGTGTTGCATGTCTGTAGGATCTTGGCCGCGATGTGTTGGGGCTCTGGGCGACATCGAGGGTGGTCATCTCTGAAGTGGTCGCCCCACGGTGAGTCCATACGGTGGT
The DNA here is from genome assembly GCF_019059575.1 of Amphibalanus amphitrite. Taxonomy (NCBI): domain Eukaryota; kingdom Metazoa; phylum Arthropoda; class Thecostraca; order Balanomorpha; family Balanidae; genus Amphibalanus; species Amphibalanus amphitrite. The sequence goes on along the minus strand of NW_024882478.1, from coordinate 179,163 downwards.
TCTTCGCGTCCCGTAGATGTTCATTGTAGCGAAGTCGTATGTGACGTCCGGTTTCGCCGATGTAGCTCCGGTTGCACAGCGTGCAGGTAAGTTGGTATACCACTCCGGAACTGTGGCACCGGCCCTGTAGTCCTGCAGCACACGAGTGGCAGCGTGAGCCACCAGGACACGGAGGTGGTTTCAGGGCAGAGCGCACCAGCTGGTTCTTGATGGTCTGTTTGTTGGTCCAGGTCACTCCTAGGTTCTGTTGGCCACTCTTGTGTACGATGGCCTGTACGGTTTGGGCTAGCTTGTCATCGATGAAAGGTAACACGAGCCTTGTTACCGGCGTTGCTCGTCTTCTTGGTCTTGGTCTTGAGGTCTGGCAGCAACTGATGGCTCTGCTGATGGTGCGCATGTTGTAGCCGTTGTTCAGGAACAGGTCTTTGATTTTCTCTATACTGCGTTCACGAGCGCTGTTGTCACTGGAGATGTTGATGGCACGTCGGATTTGGGAGTGCAGCACAGCTCGCTTGGTTTTCCACGGGTGTGCCGAGTCAGCGTGTAGTATGATACCAGCCGATGTGGGCTTGATGTACAGCTCAGTGGTGTACCTTCCCGTGGGTTCGACTGTGATGCTGGTGTCCAAGAAGGGAATGGATGGCGTCTTGTCTGTCGATTCGATGGTGAACTTGATCGATGGATGTGCGTCGTTGATGTGACGGAAATACTCTTGAAGATTGGCAGAGCCATGGGTCCACACTCCGAGTACGTCGTCGATATACCTCATGTATAGGTCGGGTTTGTGTGAGGCACTGGTGTTGAAGTCCCGTTCCAAGCTGTCCATAAAGATGATAGCAAGCGGTGGGGCCACACGACTACCCATGGCGATACCGCTTGTTTGGCGATAGTATTTGTCGCCAAATCTCAAGAAGTTGTTGGAAAGGCAGTGGTTCAGAAGGTGGATGATGTCTGTAACTTCCAGGCCGAAGGTGTTGATGTCTTGATGGTAAGTTTCGAGCAAACGTTTTGCACTCTCAGTCGCTTCTTTGTAGGGGATGTTTCCGTAGAGGTTGGTGACGTCTACACTGAAGATGATGCTATCCGCTGGTAGTCTGTGTTCTGGATAGGCATCTGAGAGGCGGCGAAGATACTCTTCAGTGTTGCTGAGGTGGGCTGGGATAAACTGAAGGAGTTGGCTGAGGATTCTCTCCAGTAGTTGGGATATTTTGTCCAGTGGGTCACCACACGCTGACACAATCGGGCGCAGTGGAATGCCCGGTTTATAACCCGAATCCTCCCAAATCCGACGTGCCATCAACATCTCCAGTGACAACAGCGCTCGTGAACGCAGTATAGAGAAAATCAAAGACCTGTTCCTGAACAACGGCTACAACATGCGCACCATCAGCAGAGCCATCAGTTGCTGCCAGACCTCAAGACCAAGACCAAGAAGACGAGCAACGCCGGTAACAAGGCTCGTGTTACCTTTCATCGATGACAAGCTAGCCCAAACCGTACAGGCCATCGTACACCAGTATAACGCCTTTTGGGGCGACTAACGGAGCGAGCGAGAGGGTGGGCCTTGCACGTGCGAAATTGCGAGGGGGTACCTCCAACTGACTTATGCACGGCACGGCACCCTACTAACTGGTCTCTAGCGATGTGCCAAATTTGGGCACAATCGGCCCAGCCGTTCTCGAGATCTGGAAGCGGCACCCTGCACGTGCGCACGTGCAAAATGGGTCCCAACTGACTTGTGCACGGCACCCTACTAACCGGTCCCTAACCGTGTACCAAATTTGAGCGCAATCGGCCCAGCCGTTCTCAAGATCTGGAAACGACCCCTGCACGTGCGCACGTGCAGCAGCACCCCAACTCTGGCACATGTATATGCAGTGCCTAGTGGGTGCCTACCTACATGCCAACTTTCAGCGCAATCGGCCAAGTAGTTACCGAGATATTGCAACAATTACAAAAGTGACACCTCTTCGTTTTGCACGTGGCACGTGCATAAGGGGTCACCCACATGCATCGGGAATAGTCCAATACTTGGTAGAAGGAATGAAGCTACCCTACAAAAATTACCGCGTGTAAATCGGTCAAGTGGTTGCTGAGATATAAGCCTCGCAAAAGCGTGACCACGGCCGGCCGCTCATGCTCAGAAATTTCCGTTAATCTAAGGAAAGACTACGCTCGCTTCGCTCGCTCCGTAACAAGAGTGGCCAACAGAACCTAGGAGTGACCTGGACCAACAAACAGACCATCAAGAACCAGCTGGTGCGCTCTGCCCTGAAACCACCTCCGTGTCCTGGTGGCTCACGCTGCCACTCGTGTGCTGCAGGACTACAGGGCCGGTGCCACAGTTCCGGAGTGGTATACCAACTTACCTGCACGCTGTGCAACCGGAGCTACATCGGCGAAACCGGACGTCACATACGACTTCGCTACAATGAACATCTACGGGACGCGAAGAACCACCGTATGGACTCACCGTGGGGCGACCACTTCAGAGATGACCACCCTCGATGTCGCCCAGAGCCCCAACACATCGCGGCCAAGATCCTACAGACATGCAACACCAGCAGAGACAGAAAAATAGCAGAGTCGCTATGGATAAGGACATACCGACCAGCCCTAAACACCAACATCGCATCTTGGGCAATTCTGTGATTAGTGTGAACTGTCAGCCTGAGACGTGATAGATGTTGGGATAGATGTATGATAAAACGTTTGATTGAATGATTTGGAATGGATATTTGAATGGTTTGTCGACTCCACGCCTGAATGTAATGGGTGTAACTAGTGGATTGAGCAATTGGATGAATGGCTAGTTTGTTGGCTAGACAATCGATCTATTGAGTAGTCGGCTGTGTACACCTTGCATGTCAGTTGTAATTATATTGTGTGTTTCTAAGATGACTAGCATAGTAATTGTTGGGTCACAAGTGATCTCATACAGTTGTATTTGGTTACGCTACCTTATGTATACCTGTTATTTTAGTCTTGCGTTGATTAAAAGAGGCCGTTCTACTTATATGGCACGAGAATGTGACTAATATTCGTTGGTGGGATCAGTTAATTCGGCGCTTTTGTGACGTTCAATTATTTGTACATTTCTGTGGCTTGTATAGTTAACTTTTTGAACTGAAGAAGGAACGTTTCCGAAATATATTCATTGATTTTAGGCTAATTTTCGGATTGTTAAAAGATAGTGAGCATAAGGTTATTCTTCTACGACATTCAATAATGCTGCTCATTTTAGTACTTCGCCATCTTATTAGAAACTTCCTAATGATAATTGGACTTACAACAAAGTGAACATGATGTGGGTACACGTTATGCGTCCTGATTACAAAGCAGACAGGTTATCAACCTCCATTCACAACACAGACAGATGGCGGGGAACCAAACTTTCTGGGCGACCGATCAGTCATTCATTAAAATTTGTACGTTATAAATGAGTGGGTAATTAGGTACTGACAAGTAGCACACCCAATCCAACATGTGTAATCAGTATTATAACAAAAAGTAAAGGGCACCTTGTATTCAACGCCGCTGACAAAAAGCCACCGAGGAAAGTGTGCGTTCCCGGTAGATGCTACCGCGCCGGCTCCAGTTCAGAGTGCGGACGGGAGCCGCCGGGTCACGTCGAAGGGCACGTGTGAGCCGCCGACATCGGCCGGAAATTGCGCCACTCAGGATTATGCCTGCAATCAGAGCCTGCGTCAGCGATTGCCGGACCTGACTACTTGGTTCCAAGCCAAAAGCGCTGCATCTTCAGGGATATACTGTCACTTCCTAATATCTCGCTAACAGAAAAAGGCAATCCGAAGGACAAATGACCGAAAGCTTATATAATCTTGGTGAGGCTAAATTTTGAGCTGTTCCGGGTGATGACGAATCAAAGCCAGCAATGAATTCCAATATCCGAGCCTACTAATGCCCGTCTACTAGGTTACATTCACTAAACTGGTTCAAAGAAGATAGTCCAAGTGTTGTGCTTATGATGCATGTCCCAGCCTGCACTATTAGTTCCCTGTGCACACTGCACAGAGGAGCGCGTACACATACCTACCTTCCCCTTTTCCTTCGTACCAACCACTATAAGCGCTATTAAAAGCTAATTATAATCAAACCAATCTCGCTACAAAATCAGAATGTCTAATGATAAAGAAAATGCAATAAAATAAAATGTAAAGTTGCAAAACTGTGAATAAATTACCCCGGCCGGGCCCGGGGGGTAATCCCAACCACCGCAGCCCGGGGGGGGGCGTTTTTCGCCCCCCCCCCCTGTCTAACTCCGTAAATAAGGGAGCTACGGAAACAAAAGCGATACCAAACGAAAGGTCCTTACGAGACGATTCTAATGCACCTAAAATTTTTGACCTCAGGTCAATTTTCAAGGTCAGAGGTCAAGGTCAAAGGCCAAAACCGGCACATGTGTAGTGATCTCAAAGTAAGCCTTCTAGAGGACGGCAGGCTGCATCAAACCGGCAAAATTGGGTGTCAAGCGAAAGAAGAGAATCTGAGGATTCTGGAAATGTGCTCCAAATCAAAGGTCAAGGTCAAGGTCACGCTCAAAATTGACCTCAAACTTGGCACTTTTTCGCACATCTTGCGTGCTAACTTCCAAGATGTTTTGAAATGTTTTGAGGCTTATCAGTTCCCTATTTGTGGTTCATCTTACGATACAAGGCTGCTCAAAGGTCAAGGTCACAGAAGAGTATCCCTGCTAGAGGCTATTTCAGTGTTTCAAGTTAGTAATAATAAATAAGACAATTTTGCCATCCGGAAGCTCTAAATGAAGGCTTAGAGGAAAATAGATGCCAGATTCGTGATCAGCGGGTACAAATCCATCATAAACGACCTTTCATGTGTCAAGGTCAACCAGAGGTCATTCGAGGTCACATGAGGTCAACATGAAACTTGACCTTTTCCGAACAAAATATATATCATTCGACGCGGCTTGACAAGGCAAATGCGATGGTACCACTGCCGTAGCTCTAGGACCATTTTTGTCGAAGTTATTTGCGAAAAACTAAAACCACATTTCGGGGTCGTTGACCTGACCTCTGACCTCAGGTCACCAAAACTATTTTTCTATTTTTCTCTGGGTCAAACGCTACACAGCCGTGCTCGTAATTTGTCTTTATCTCTAAAACTTTATTTTTAGCAGCTATTTGAAGTTTGCGTCTGTGACGCCGAAGTTTGCCGTGCAGGGGTCTAGAAAAATGGACCTTGTGACGTCATCAAGGGGGCTAGGTCCAAATTTTTTACTTCAGAAGATGTCAAATTGATGGGAGAAAAGGTACTGAAAGTTTCGCCTTCTTATCCCTAAGCGTTCGGGAGTTATCGTAAATATTCGCCAGGGGGGGCGAAAAACGCCCCCCCCGGGCCCGCGAGGGTTACTAGACACAGAGCATAAACATTAAAAACGCTCAAAAATATGCAAGGCTCCTTCATCATCATCACCATCATCATTCTTTATTATGCACCGCTTTTACAGCGACAAATACAAATATATACATATACATGTGTGTGACCTCAGACCAGGTATCCTCAGATTTCGCGGAATAAAATATCTAGCACGTCATCAGCATACCGCTGATTAAGACAACTCTCAACTAAGGAGCACTTCATACCATCATTACGACGCATATTTGTTCCAGGGAGTGCAGCAGCCAGAGTTGAAAAGGAAAAACGGGGTATACCCGCTCCGGTCCCAGACGGAAATGATCGTTTTGCAAAGCAATATGTCGGCTACGGCTACACTTGTTAATCGGTTCTAAATATTGTCTGCAACACTAGGAAGAGGAAAACTCGTGGCAGTACATCGTAGATTCAGTGACATATGGCAGCAGTGACGTTTGTATTTTCATGATCATTAGTGATTAGTAATAATTCTATATGAAGTGCGATTCCAGGTAGTAAGAATGTTTCATATTGATGGTGCTAGAATACCTACACAGGAGACCAGCGTTAATTATAGTGATTAAAATATGCCCAAATATGTTCGCCAAAACTGATTAACAGACTTGAGATATCTTATTCTCTAACATCCACAAAATGACGCACAAAAACTGCCTGTCTATCCGTCTTTTATATAACGTCTTTTGTATCCGTCTTTTATATTGACGAAGTGCAGCGGCAGGTGCAGTGCAAGCTCGGAAGACCTTTCATGCCACTATCAGCGCCACCGCTGACTTTAACCAGAATGCGTTTAAATACAATCCATGTGAGGCATAGTAGCAGGGAGAAAAAAGTAAATAAGCCACAGCTGGATACGCCGAGCAGTGTGTCGACTGTCGAGTCTGTAACGCTACATCTGTGTGTGATGGTGCCGTGCATTCCTACTAGAAGCATTCACAAACTTTTCAATTAAGCTTATAATTAACTAGGGATATTTCTTGACCTATCAGGAATGAGGCAATCAGGACTCAGTACATTATAATGAAAGGTCAAGTATTGAAAGAGAAGTGCTTAATTCTTTCCCCACCACTCGAGACAGACGCAAATCAATATTTCGTAAATATAGAAGTAAGACTCTGGAATTGCTTTGTGAGACGAATTCCAGAAAAGCTTTTAGCAATTACATGTAGGGGAAGGAGGGTGAATTGCGCCACCTCAAGGAAAAACGCTAATTGTAAGAAAACCGCTAGAGATATAAGCATGCATTGGTGACCATTTCAAAGAGGAACTCATTGGCTACGATTTAAGAGCCTCCCGATCAATTAAGAATATTTCGTTTGCTTCTGACAGCTGCTTTTTCAGAAACATGTAAAAGGGCGCATTTGCCAACAACTGCTGTAAATTGCGCCAGGGGGATGGCGCAATTAGAACCCAATTGCGCCCTATACTTTAACATGGCTAAGCGAATGAGACGGAATGCATACACCCCGGCAGTCTAATGTCATTGCGGTTTACTTAAACATTCATAATGTTATTCACGCTGGTTAAATAATAAATGTAGGTGTAAATCGCGATGTTTTTTTGCCCAGGTAGATAACTTTACATGTGTTCGTACGCTTGTAAAAGTGCAACGAAAACGTTTACTGTAACCGACTAGATATATGTGAACGTATGCGCCTATACGGTTACATTTTCAATCGTTTCTCTCAAAAGTAATAATTTTTATTGTTTCGACAGCTTTATGACATCAATTTTTACTTTTATCATAGTTGTCACCTCTCACGCCTGAGTCCATGTTGAAAATGTCGTATTTTGTCAATTACACCACAAGTTCGTAGCCTAAATGGCAGCTGCATTATAAGTTTGACGAGAGAAATAATTTGCGGACTGACGACAACGGGTTGCTCCCCTGCCTGACATTAAACTCCTTCTTTATTGCAATCAGTTAATGATGCATTCATGCTGTCGTGATACAATAGCTACACCATTATTCTATTTGCGCCCCCCTGGCGCAATTGCCATGGGCGCAATTAAAATTCAGGTACTTTTTAATAAAAGCGTGGAAGTTATCATAAAGATGTTGAAGGAAGTTAACTGTTTTAGTGAAATATAATGAAAAAAGGGTTTTTCTTTCTAAATATCACTCTGAAAATCACACAAATATCACACATTTTTATTGCCAACGGTTCAAAATACTGCAAAAAAGCTAAGAAAACGCCGTAACATCTTTGATGGCATAATGAGCCTTGCTGATTGGCTTCATCGGGGAGCTTGGGCCATACAAGGAACTATCCAGTGGGGAAAATAATGTTTTCGAACACAAAATTCAAAACATGCCATTGAATCCGTGGGAATGTTGGTGGGCGCAATTGGTTAGGAGGGCGCGATACACTGTAAAAAATATTGACTAGCCCCTCGTCAAATGATTCTCAACGCTAAATGTCGGGGGTACAGACTAGTTTTGCATCCTACTTTTGGCACACGGTGCGAGCCCCTGGCTTGTTTTGTGTTCGTCAGATGACAGTTACCAGGTGTCGGTTAGTTTTTACAACGTCCCAAAAATAGCTGGAGCGTTTCTGCCTTGTTTTGGAAGCAGGCCCTCGTTAATGCTGTGTATGATAACAACCTACCTAGTAACAATAATAACGAAAAACAATGTCAAAACGAGGGCGGCTTGTTTAGTGACGATGCTCAAAAGAAGCATCGTCTTGTTCCTACTTAACGAATGAAGCTCAAACTAGGTCAAAACTAACGTATTGCTCAACGCATAGTCAGATGACCAGCAGATCCTACGCCGCCCAATCCAGTCATCGAATTTGCCAGCGAATTCGTTTGAAGACCATCATATTATTAAATATCGGTGGTCTTCAAACGAAATCTCTTACCAGTTTGATGACGAATTCATCCGGCCCATTCCAAAAACGCTCAAGATAAAATGAAAGTGTATTTCTGAAATAATATGCTTTCTTGCAATGCACCTTTCGTATATCAAGCGAACCTTTCACTTCCAGCGCCCGTTAACAGTTATCAATCGAATCAGAAGCATGCACATATCGATAGATCTGAACCTAAGAACACAGAAGACATTTTGTAGAGTACCTGTCTGAGCCTATGCAGTGGAGCCCGTGAGCCGCCCAACCGCAGCTGCCTCATGACCTTGATGATAGGTCTGAACCTCAGATTGGCCAGAGCTTGGCCGTCAATAACCAGCTTATTTATATCCACAGTTGTAGTGACTTAGGGTTTGGAATTTGCCAAACCTAAGTTTTGATTACCAAGAGAAGTTTTGTACTTCTTGCACTTGCCTTTTCTTCATAACTTTGGCGGAAATCGTCGTAGTGAAACTTCAGTGATCCGTTAGCTGTCGGTTCTTGAGAGAGTTGGCCAGGCCGGACACCGGGGGCGGCTCCACAACTTTTGAAAAATTAAACCAAAGTCCTATTGCACTGCATGGAGAGCAATTAATTTAAAATCGCTCTTGCCCCCCCCCCCCCCTCGACAACTTTGCAAACGTCTCTGCGCGATTTAGTTGAGAATAATGGCTTATGGCAAGTTATTGAATCAGAACGTCGATCACTGCAGGTCATATATCGGCAAGCAATTCTTCATAACTAGACACTGCACAAATGGAAACGATACAGGTTTTCCCAGTGATAAACACTCGCACTGCACAGACGCGCGCACCTCCGACCGAACGCGGCACGGCACAGCGCAACTGGCGCCGGGAAGCCGGGAACGCATTAAGTGAAGGATTCACAGGTGCGCAACTTTATTGCGAACAATAAAAACCTACCGCAAACGATTAAAAAAAAGTTTTAGGGCAATCGGAAATACAAATGTATTGACTTATAGAAATAAAATTGTCATTCACCTTCCAAATAACCCAACAATTTATTTGCCGTAAAAAGTGTCTGGAAATGGAAAGTTGCTAACATGATTCAGCAAGTAGGGAAACGCAGCAGCTACCTGGCGAATAATCTCAGGCTGGTTTAGTGACGAGTGCATTGCTACGGCTTGTTCCTCACCCTTCACAGATTACTATGACAAAACTACCCCTAGTATTTTGATCATCCTGAGGCTGGCTTTCACCTAATAATTTGATGAGGGTCTTCCTCGTTTCGGATTGAGGCGAAAACAAACGTCAAACAACCTTGATAGTTAATTCAGCACTTCAAAACAAAGGTACACCTAGGGTATCATCACAATACCGGATCATAACGACCTGGATAGTTCTCAGCCTGTAAGCTAACTAAGCGGTAACTAGTCAAGTGGTAGGTACCGGAAGCATTGACAACCTGGTGACTGTTTCGAGACCCTCACTGTAAACCAAATCTACAAGTTGGCTCCTTGTTACAAGTTTGGTTCCAATTCGCATAGGCGTCACCTTGTCGATTCACCAACCCCAGGCTTGTTGGCCAGCAAACTAACAGTTTGTCTACAAGTTTGGTTCCAATTCGCATAGGCGTCACCTTGTCGATACCTTGTCGATTCACCAACCCCAGGCTTGTTGGCCAACAAACTAACAGTTTGTCTACAAGTTTGGTTCCAATTCGCATAGGCGTCACCTTGTTGAGTACTAGTCTGGGCCTTGTGAACCTACCAACTTCTGGATAGGCATAGCCGTTTCCTTGTCGGTTCAACAACCCCTGGTTTGTTGATGAACTAGCCTTTGACTGGGCATTGCTAGTTTACAAATTGTCAACAAGTAAGTGTACTAACGCTCAGTTCGAACTTGTTCTTCCTTACAATCGCTTTGTTTGCGTTGATAACCTTAAGAACTTACGATTCGCGTTCGTTTTCAATTGCCACGATACTGATTCAGGAAATATTTTCTATACGGACAGGTCATTTTTTGGCTGGAAGTGGTGCACAAAACCATGACTGGCATCAGTTATTGCTCAAAGGCTTGCGCTGACAAGAAACGAAATACTGATGGGTTATATAATCGATGAATGCATACACCACATCCATTCGGAAGTTTCTGGAATCATTAGTATTTATTACGGTCACGTACCTACATCACGTAGTATGTAATTAATACTATTGACTGGAGACAATTCCAAGTGCATATTTTCGAATGGATGTGGTAAATGCATGAGGTAGGTATACCTATCGTGCACCGTCAGCATATAAGTCTTTGAAGCAAGAACTGCTGCGTATGTGGAAGAACATGGTTTTGTGCATCGCATCAAGCCAGAAGTATAACATGCCCGTATGACGAATATTTCCACATTGACCATAACAATCATGGCAGTTGCGCGATCACGCAGATAATTCGAATAAATCATGATCGCCAACCCGATTAGCTTTTACAGCCCATATATGTCCATCAGTTAAGTTAAAAATACAAAGAGTTGAATTAAAGGCAAATAAATGTATTTATATATAAAAAACACCGACCGCAAAACATCTGCTCACATGTGCATGCAAAGGTCTGGCCCACTTACATTGCGCGCGCAGGGGAAGGGAGGCGTCTCGACCGCGGGTATAGGCACGATTAGTGCGTCCCGCAGGCCAGAGCGGGCCTCACTCACAGCACGAACACCACAGTTCACAGATTTCACTTTTTACTGCACAAATGCTGGAACAGCCCTCGTCGCTGATCCATGCTGCACGGCGGCCGCGCGACAACTGCTGGTTTGAGCGGTTTGAAACCGCCGCGCCGGGGCCGGACGGCGACCGCTGATTGGTCCGCCAAGTCTGACGTCACGGGCGCAGCTGACCATGTGTATGCTGATCAGCTGACCAGTACAAGTTAGGCGCCGGTTAAATAACCATGCGGCAACAAGTTTCCAAAACTGGTTAAGAAACAAACGTTGAAACAAATGTAGAGTTGGTCTGGATACTGAGAACTTTCCCCTACAAACTTAACGACTTCCACTTAACGATTGGGATGTTGCCATGTTTTTTGAGCGTTGTATTCGGGATTATAAGCTCAGTGGTACTTATCGAAAGGAAGACGTCCCTTCATCGTCACTAGTACAAAAACTGGATAACAAATGTTCTCCACGTCCGCAGATAGCGACATTACGTAATTGCTATTATGTAACAGACACTCATAATAAACTCGGGGACGCTTCATTGAGCGGTCCGGCTGATAAGCTATGTAGGTCGGGCCGCTAATTCTAACGACATCGACCTTGCACGATGGGCAGATCTTTTTTCCGCGGGATGTCACAACAGACTGAAATGTGCAAAACCAAGAGCGAATCTTCTGACATGCCTTACTTGGTCGGATGCAGTGTGGTAACCATTCGGGGCATTCCTCGTCAAATCGAACAAAAATCGGTTGTTTTGCACCTTACCATCAGCGATTTCATTATAAATTTGTGAGCGAGTTCCTGTGTCGCCCCGGACATTACATTGATGTTTTTTGCACATTCTGACCACAGGTCTTCTAAATATAGGGCATCAAATTTTTACAAAATGTTGCATCTTTATATTTTTGAACGACCATAACTTTGGTTGTACTTGTTTGATTTGAATGAAATAAACCTTACTGTTTAGGTAATTTCTTAAGCATTTGTTTAGAATTGCATCGACTTAACCCGCGCCCCGTTGGGCTCTGCCGAGCAACGCGCCCGGTTGGGGGGGGGGCCATTTTGGCCCCCCCCCTAAGATCTCGAGAACCACGCAACATAGCGACAAGCGGTAAACGGCGTTGGATAGCCCCAACGGGGAACTACCTTGTGACCCAATTTTATTGACCTAGGTCAAACCGATGACGTCACAGGTCAGGTCAAAGGTCCAATTTTCACCGTTTACAGGCACTTCAAGAAATGCGTTGTAAAATCGAGTAAAATGCATTTCATTGAAAATCATCGATGGGGAAATGTTCTTCAAACACATATTTTGCTATTTGAGGTCACTGATACCAGGTCAGGTCACAGAGGTCAGGTCACGGGGGGTCACAATATGAAAGTGTCGTGTAATACATGTTTTATGGTCCATTTTACATGACAAATGCGATTATATGGGTCAGGCAGCCTTTGGGGCCAGCTTAGATCACGTTTTGGTCAAGGTCAGGTCAAGGTCAGGTCAAGGTCAGGTCAAATTAGGTCAAATTTCAAAGTTGATATTTTTGCATAAAATGGGTATCGAATCGATGCAGCTCGTCACGGGGAGTTCAATGGTGGTCTTTGTTTTGCCGTATGTGGTCTAGTATTGCTAAAAATTGAGCTCAAAAATTTGACGTCATCATTTTTGAACAGTTTTTTCGCTATAACTTGGGCAAAAAACGAGATATCGATCTGAAATTTGGTATGTATATAGAAGAGCGCTGGGACTATCACACATATTCCGGTTTTTTCGAAATTCGGAAAAATTTTGGATTTTTTCAAAGTTTTTCTAAAAAAATCAATTTTTTGAATTTTTTTGGTCAAAAACCAAAAATTTTGAAAATCCGAGATAGCAGTTTTGTAGCGCCGCTTTTTGTCTACTAGACCATATAAAGAACTTTGAAATTGCTTGATAACTGTAGATTTGGTGAGCGTTTCAAGATTGCATGTTTTTTGCTCATTTTTGCTCGAACATGACCTCAGTTTGACCTCAATAACTCCTGACCTAAGGTGACCTAAGACTTGAAATTTGGTGTGAAGGTGTCAAATTGATGCCCGGGAAGGTACTGAAAATTTGGCGGCGCTGCGCGCCGCCGTTTTCTTGCTATTCAGGAAAAACCACCGGGGGGGGGGGCCAAAATGGCCCCCCCCCCAACGGGGCGAGGGTTAAATATATGACCTTGAAATTTGCTTAACTCTGTTCTTAAGCACAAAAATTGAAAGAGCAAAAAACACGCCACCTTCGATTTGGCTCATTTTCATATATTTTATTGCCTACCATATTCTTAACAACCTGTGAAAAAATTAGAGTGGGCCATTCATAAGTTTTGAAGAAAATGGCACATATGCAAACGTATGTTAGCACGCGCAGTGGAGGGGGAAGAGTGAATTTCGCCCCACCCCTCCTGTTTTTCGCCAATATTGTGGTATCCTGAGCCGTCCCCCCTCCGACCGCGGCTGGGATCGCCCGTGGCTAAGCCGGTGCGGCAGCCGGAGACGCGCATGCGTGGGCCGGTGCGGCGGCCGGAAGTGTGGCGCAGTCGTCGCTGAGCCCTGGCCGCGTGGGCATGTGTCTGGACGGGGAGCCGGCACGGGGAAGTCCCGTGCCGGGTGTGTCGGACTAATACAGAAGTGTGCCATTCCGTACCGCTCTCTGGTCGACGCGAGGCGAGGACAGAACCACGACAGAACACCCTGGCGACGGAATGAGATGTCTCGCGAGTGTTTAGTGCGCGGTGGCGGGCGAGAGCGGATGGGCACGGAGGACGAACGGTGAGATGCGGAGCGAATTGCTAATTGCTTAGTGCTTAGTTTTTTTTTTCTTCGCTGCTGCATGTGTTCGGTTTGCCCGTCCCTCGGCGGTGACATGCGTGCGTGTTTTCGCCGGGTTTTGGCAGCGGCCATGTTGCGCGGTCGACGCGGTGGCTGGCGTCGGCGGGCTGCGCTGTGATTGGGCCGGCCGGTGGTGACGTGAGACGGGCACGACGCGTGTGATTGGCCGGGACTCTCCACTCGGTGACGTGATTGTGGCGTCACGGTCACGTGACTCCCCCGCCGGAGAAAGCGCGGGAAACGACGACAGCGGCGGCGCCAGGGACCGACGGCCGGGCGGTGGGGGAGTGGAGAAGAGTGAGGAGTGACGGCCGGGAGAGGAGCGGAGTGCAGTGGCGGCCGGGTGCGTCGAGAAGGCCGGGATAGCGACGACGGCCGGAGTTCGCGGCGGCGGTCGGGGTGTTGTGATCGGGGCAGGCAGCTCAGCCCGGGATCAAGATGAACAGCACGGGACTGTCGATCCCGGCGGTGGAGTCGTTTCGGCAGGGCGACGACTTCGGCCGGTGGTTGCGCGGTGTCGAGCGTTACCTGTGTGCGGTCGGGATCCAGGAGGCCGACCGGAAGTGTGCGGTGCTGTTGCACCTGGTCGGGCCGGACGTTGCCGACCTCAGCGAGACTCTGCCGGAGGAGACGAGCGAGACGGCCGACAGCTTCGAGCGGCTCAAGGGGAAGCTGATGGCCTACCTGTCTCCGGTCAGGAACGCGGTGGCAGAGCGCTCTCTGTTCCACGGGATGCAGATGGAGCCGGAAGAGGACCTGGAGAGGTTCCTGGGCCGTCTGCGAGCGCAGGTCGTGCGCTGCGGCTATGCAGCCACTGAAGAGGACCGGGAGCTGCGCGATCGGTGCGTGCTGAGGAGCCGAGCCGGTCTGCGGGCCAAGCTGGTAAAGCTGGCCGCCTCGAAGGGCGACGGTTTGACCCTGGCCGAGGTACGGCAGACGGCACGCGCGCACCGGGACATGGAGCAGCTCGGTGCTCAGCTGGGCGCCACGCGTTTGGCCGAGGCACCGGCAGCAGACGCTGAGGGAGCCGTCAATGCCGTGAGGTCGCCCCAGTCACGGCTCGGAACCTGTTTCCGGTGCGGCGCTGCGGGCCACTGGCAACGAGACTGTCCTGCTGCGGGAGCTGTGCCGCGCGCCCGTGACAGCCGCTGTCCGGCTGGCCAGGTGGCTAGCGGCGGACGCAGCGGAGCGGCCGGAGAACACGGCCGGGGCGCGCCGGGCAACAGCGGCAGCGATGGAGGACCCAGACAGCGGCGATGCTTCAAGTGCGGCTCCACCGGGCACCTGAAGGCGGCGTGTCCGCAGCGGCGGGTGCGGCTGGTGGCTGCGGAGGACGAACAGACGAACGGCGACGGCGACGCGTGGCTGGTGAGCTCAGTCGGCGGCGACGCGTGGCTGGTGAACTCAGTCGAAGCCAGCGCCGCGGAGCCGGAAATGAAGACGGTGACGGTGAACGGCCAGCAGCTGGCCATGGTCGTGGACACGGGGAGCCCGGTGTCGCTGGTGAGCGCGGAGACAGCGCGGCAGCGGGGGCTTCTGCAGCTGCTGGACCCGTGTGACCTGCGCCTGACCTCGTTCACAGGTCAGGTCATTCCCTTGAGAGGGGAGGTGCGGGTCAGCGTCACGGCGTCGGGAAGACCCGCGACCCGTCTGCGGCTGGTGGTGACCGGGCTGGGACCCCACCGTCCGCTGATGGGACGCGAGTGGCTGCAGGCGCTTGGTCTGATGACGTCACAGGCTCGGGCATGTCGCGTACAGCCGGCGCGGACGCTCGAAGGCGGGCCGGAGAGACACTCAGCTGTCTTCAACGAGGAGCTGGGACGCATCCCGATCAAGGGGGGACTGCGGCTGAAGTCGGACGCCAAGTCGGTGTACCGGCGGGCGCGCCCGGTGCCGCTGGCGCTGCGAGACGCCGGTGGAGGAATCGGACGCCGGGACACCGGCGGGAGCAAGGAGCGCCGGGAAGACAGCGGGCGCCGGGATGCTGGTGGACGACGGGACGACAGCGGGCGCCGGGATGCTGGTGGACGACGGGATGACAGCGGGCGCCGGGACGCTGGTGAGCGTCGGGGCGCTGGTGAGCGCCGAGACGCTGGTGAGCGTCGGGGCACTGGTGAGCGCCGGTGCGCTTGCGAAGACGGCGGGCGCCGGTACGGCGGCGAGAGCAAGGGGTGCCGAGACGATGGCGGGCGCCGGGAGGCCGCTGGGCGCCGATGCGCTGGCGGAGGTGGCGGGCGCCGCGGCGATGGCAGGCGTCGGGGCTCTGAGGGAGCCGGAGGCCGCGCGGGTGACCTCAGGATCGGAGGTCGCTCTGGTGACCACGAAGGAGTCGGCGGCGCCGGGAGTCAAGTCGTTTGCGACTGCGGCGGCGCCGGGAGCGGAGTGCGTCGGGACGGCGGCGGCGCCGGGAGGCGAGTCCGTCGGGACCGCGGTGGCGCTGGACGGCACTACGCAGCACTCCGAGGCAGCACGGAGCGGCAATGGACGGCAGCCGGCAACCGAGGGAGAACGTTCGGAGTCGGTGCGGAAGTGTGGGCCCGGTGCTACGGAGGGCCACAGAAGTGGGTCCGCGGCCGGGTTGTGACGCGGACCGGACCCGACTCGTACGAGGTGGACGTCGGCAGAGGCAGTCTGTGGTCGCGCCACTGTGACCAGCTCCAGTCGGTGGCGCCAGGCAGCACCGCTCCGGCCGGCGAAGGCCGTGAGGAGGCGGAGCTGGGAAGCCGGCGGACGGAGGTGAATCCGTGGAGCCGGCGGGCGGCGACGGACCCGGGAAGCCGGCGGACGGAGGTGAATCCGTGGAGCCGGCGGACCGCAGCGGATCCGGGGAGCCGGCGGACCGCAGCGGTTCCGGGAAGCCGGCGGACGGAGTCAGATCCGGGGAGTCGACGGGCCGAGACAGATCCGGGGAGAGCGCGGACGGAGTCAGATCCGTGGAGCCGGCGGGCCGAGGCGGATCCGTGGAGCCGGCGGGCCGAGGCGGATCCGCGGAGCCGGCAGACGGAGGCGGATCCGGGGAGCTAGCGGACGGAAGACCGGACACTGTCGAGTCGGCAGACGGCAGAAGAGACGAGCCGGCGGAAGACTGAGGGGCCGGAGCGGCCGAGTCGGCGGACGTCGACAGTGGCGAGCCGTCAGACGACAGAGGAGACGGAGCTGTCGAGTCGACAGACGGCGGCGGAGACAGAGGAGCCGACAGAGGAGACAGAGGAGGCGAGCCGGCGGACGACGGAGGAGCCGGTGACGTCGTGTCAGCAGACGGAGGCAGAGGTGAGCCGTCAGACGACGGGAGAGTCGGACGGTCCAAGCGGACGGACGGCGGTGGAGGTGAGCCGGAGGCTGACGGACGACGGAGAAACGGGAGCCATCAGGCCGACGGCGGACGGCAGAGGCGAGCTGGCGGGAGGCGGAGGAGCCGGAACCGGAGAGCCTGCGGGCGGCGGAGGAGCCAGTGCTGGTGGGCCAGACTTTAACGGACTAGCGTCGGAGGCGGAGGCCGGACCGACTGGTCGGGCTGGCAGCCCACGGCGCCGCGCGCAGCCGGGCACTCCGCGCCGCTCGACGCGCAAAGATGGTGCTCGCAGTCGGAAGTGTCCGTGTGTGGCGGTGTGTAGTTTTTTATGCTGATGGGCACTGTTCGGCGCGCAGTGGTCCCGCTCGATTGAGTTGTGCGGCGGGATGAAGTTGTTTTCTCTGTGTGCAGTTTTCGTTTCATTGGTTCTCCACGTGAGTGTCATTTGTGTTTAAGTAAAGGGGGGTGAGGTGTGGTATCCTGAGCCGTCCCCCCTCCGACCGCGGCTGGGATCGCCCGTGGCTAAGCCGGTGCGGCAGCCGGAGACGCGCATGCGTGGGCCGGCGCGGCGGCCGGAAGTGTGGCGCAGTCGTCGCTGAGCCCTGGCCGCGTGGGCATGTGTCTGGACGGGGAGCCGGCACGGGGAAGTCCCGTGCCGGGTGTGTCGGACTAATACAGAAGTGTGCCATTCCGTACCGCTCTCTGGTCGACGCGAGGCGAGGACAGAATCACGACAGAACAAATATCTCATAATATTGATGCGAAATTACTTATGGCTACCTGTCCAGAATTGAATTGCACATCTCATCGTGCAAGCAATAAGAAAATCGGTTCACAACTGTTCTAGTAATAGCGGTGTAAAGTGAACATCCTGTCGCCGCGGCGACGCGGCGACTCGGCAGCCGGCGCCGACCGCTACGCGCCGCCTGAATTGTAGACTGTGCCGGGATGGAACGGAACGGAACGCCGGGACGGAACGGAACGGTTCCGTCTTTACATCGCGCTCCTTACCGCTGATTACGTTCGATTCGCGTCAAATTTTGTGAGAAGACTAAGAAATGTACAGGCAATCTTATGGTGAAAGAATTCTGAAAATAGGTTGGTAAACAATTGAAATATGAACGTGTAAATACAAAATTGTGACTGCTGCGTTTCCCGCGTCGGCCGATCCCGCCTCAGCCGGCGACATGTTACTCTTAGCAGGACTCTAACTGCCATATTTATTATCGGATTAACTAGAAATTCCCCATACATACTCAAAAATGTATGTTCTTTCGTATTGTGAAGATCAAAAGACGTGAAGATATCGTTGCGTGATAATGTTTTCGTTGAATTTATGTCATGATGCATTTCCACACGGCTCAAAATTCACCGCAAAATACCGTTTGCCTGAGACACTTTTACAATGGAACGTGAATGCTTGACTACGATGACTATGCATTTCCATTCTCGCAGAGTTTGGGATATCACTAATCAGCAATCATTCATTTCAGAAAGTGTACACAAGCAAGCATGTCTTGACTCTGTCTTTCAAGGTCACGCGCGGTTGCGTGATGTTGATGCATGAAAACGGCGTTTGCCGCGAAAGTTATGAATGGCCCACTCCAATTTTTTCACAGATGGTTAGGAACATTGTGACGGACATAATATGTAAAAATTACTCTAATCGAAGGTGGCGTGTTTTTTGCTATTTAAATTTTTCTGTTTTTATTCAAGGTCAAATGCATTTCAAGGTCACTTCAATTTAATTTTATAATTAAAAATCAAAGCCTTATCAATTGCCTACAAGACCCTGTTAATATCATTTTGATACCAGAAAAGGAACCAGAGTTATAAGCATTTAAAAAAATGATGTCTGGCATTTTTGGCTATATTCGATGACCTATATCTCGGCGATACGTTATCAAATTTCGAAAATATTATACGTAACTCAGTTTTGAACCATGCCCAGTCTGCCTACAAATTTTCAGAAAAATCGAAGGGGATGACGGATTTCGGTGTTTGATTTGACGTGGAATGCCCCATTCGTCCTTTTAATCAAATTCGCGGATTTTTTACTACCCGACCCTATTTCATCTTACCACGCACTAGTCACTACGCACTACTCAGCTTGTTAGTTGTTTCAACTAAGGACTTTTGGAAGCTGGGGCCTGATCCCCAGTAGCTTTATGCTCACTGCTGAGTGCAACAGCAAAGCACCTTTCAGTAGTACAGTGCGCAACAAACACGGGGGTGTGACCGTTGTAAAACTGTCCTTTTACTCGTACTTTGCTGAGTTTTGAGGCTATCTCAACCTTCACCTCAATGCTTTGTTCCGCCATGCTAGTCTCCTTGTCAAACAAATCCAACAAATTCTTTCAGCAGCAAAATTATGCACTTTGTGATACGAGTGCAATACCACCATTCATCACAAAGCTTACTCTAAATTTTCAGCCACACCCTAACCGGTGCCTCTCTGACTTTATGTGCCTTGCTGGGCTGAGGGTAAATAACACTTCTTTCTCCGTTTGTTTAGCGAGAAGCGACAGTTTCTATGAATACAATTTTAGCACGTAGAACAGTAATGCTAAGCTACGGAATTGCAGCATGTGACACTCATAAAATGTAAAACAAGAGATTAGTCGACCAGCTGAGAAAGAGATCGAGAAATAAAGTAAAATTAGGACTGTTTTTAACGTTGATTACATCAGATCAAGCGGTCTGCGAACGGGATCCCTACAACGCTAGATATTGAATTAAGAAAATAATAAAACTAATAAAAATGAGCAGAACCATCAAACAGCTCCACGGATTCGAAGGTCAAACAGGTTAATATATTCAACATTGTTTGAACGTCGCCGTGAAACATGACCATTTAAATTTATGACCAAAGTCACGACTGCAATTAGGTCATCATAAAATAGCAAGGCTGTGAGAAGACACGCCACAAAAAGTCTCGCTAATTCCCTATGCAGCGTGTTGTTCCCATCTATCTTCCTTTTCAGACCATCACCTCACTGACCGTCGGTTTTATGCGTTCAAGCCGCCTTGAGCGTTCACCAGTTGCATGCCCCAGGTAGTTTTGTAATGCACAAAGGGGATTCACCATATAAACGTGCACTGCAATGCCCTCGATGGAGTTTCGTCAGGCTTACGAGAACACTTTTGGCAGCCAGCCGTAACCGCTCAGCAAGAGTGTGACACGGGTATCTAGCGCAAATCGATGCTGGAAGAATCTGCAGTCGTAGGGCAGCTTTTCCAACACCAGCCGCCCATCCCTACTCCTATATAACATTTTTAATATCGCTAGTCCTCTCTGTTATGTGAGTGTTCATGGGATTTCTGTTCTATAGAATAAAGTCGACTTGAGGTGTTATGGTTGCATGATTATCTAGTATTGAAGCTTTAGTAGCCTGCAGGATTACATATTTATCACTCCTCAGGCGTTGAAATGTGATCCATTACGATGTTTTATTGAGGATAGGCGGTCATGCAATCTGACTGAAACAGGCAGGCTGCTGTGACCGTAAGTGGCATGATGCCGTCAGAAAACCAATTAGATTGATAATCAATGTTAAGGTTTTATTCAATTAATAAGCTTGTTGAAGCACGAGGTAATACAAGCTGTCACAAGTTTTCTTTAAATGACGCAACACAGCTCACAAAACTTTTTTGTTTTGTTCTGCTTAGGCAGACCGCTTGAATGGGATGTTTGTATGGGATGATTGACATTTGATAGACTTGTAGATGTAGACCAATCAAAGCCGGGCTTAACACTTATAGAAATGTTAACCCGCGCCCCGTAGGGCTACCGGCGGACCCTACCACCCGTAGGGGGGGGGCCGTTTCGGCCCCCCCTAAGATCTCGGAAAGTTACCGGCTGATTTTCAAAATTCAAACGGCGTTCGATAGCCCCACCTGGGAACTACCTTGTGACCAAATTTCATTGACCTAGGTCAAACCGATGACGTCACAGGTCAGGTCAAAGGTCAGATTTTCACCGTTCACAGGCAATTCAAGAAATGTGCTGTGAAAGCGAGTAAATTGGTAATTTATTGAAAACCATCGATGGTACATTGTTCGTCAAACACATAATTTGCTATCTGAGGTCACTGATACCAGGTCAGGTCACAGCGAGGTCAGGTCACCGGGGGTCACAATATGAATGTGTCGTGTGATATATGTTTTATGGTCCATTTTACATGACAAATGCGATTTTGTGGGTTAGGCAGCCTTTGGGGCCAGCCTAGGTCACGTTTTGGTGAAGGTCAGGTCAAGGTCAGGTCAAATTAGGTCAAATTTCAAAGTTGATATTTTTGCATAAAATGGGTATCGATTCGATGCAACTCGTCACGGGGAGTCTAATGGTGGTCTTCGTTTTGCTCTACGAGTTCTAGAATTGCCAAAAATTGAGTTTGAAAATTTGACGTCATCATTTTTGAACAGTTTTTTCGCTATAACTTGGCCAAAAAACGAGGTATCGATCTGAAATGTGGTATGTAGATAGAAGACGGTAGGCACTGTCACATATATTCCGTTTTTTTTGAAACTCAAAAAACTTTTTGGATTTTTTGGCGAATATATCCAAAAAAATGCTTTTTTGATTTTTGGGGGTGAAAACTCAAAAATTTCAAAAATTCGAGATAGCAGTTTTGTAGCCCTGTCAATTCTACACCTTTTATGTTTGATCATTTTTCTGTATCTTCAAAGCTGTAGTCCTGACAGGTCTACTCGCGAAGGTCTTTTTTCGGTCGAAAATGACAGAACATGACGTCACTCTGACGTCATTTGTGGGCAACCTATCATAGCCTCTGGAAAATTTTTTGGTCACAATGTGTAAAAATGATGCCCGGAGGGGTCCTGAAAGTTTGGTGGCGATATCTCCAGCCGTTTAGGAGATATCGACCGAAAAGGACAGGGGGGGGGGCCGTTTCGGCCCCCCCCTACGGGGCGCGGGTTAACGGGGCCGCAAGTGCACCGCTGACGGAGCCGAAGCTGTGTTGTGTATTGGCACGGGACCGGAGGTTGAGCCATCGCGGAGTCGGGGTCGGAGCTACTGCGGAGCCAATGTCAGAGCTACTGCGGAGCTAAGTTCGGAGCTACTGCAGATGTAAGTTTGGAGCTACTCAGCGGAGACGGAGCCAAAGGTAAGTAAGTACATACCACTGGCGAGGCGCCCGAGTATCGGAAAAGCCGCGGTAGTACAGACGGGCCCGCAGCTGTGGGAACTTTGGCAGTCTTTCCTGCTGTCGGCGAGAAGCTCATTTGTGCTGCTGTTAGCGAGTTTTTGTGTGTATCACATAACCGCAGAGGTAAACTCGACCCCCGCCGGGTTTTGTAACGATGTGAATGCAGGTTGTGTGCTATTTGCTTGCTTCATTTAGGCGAACATCATTTGCGCTATCGGGAATTCCTCCTTTGCTTAGTCATCGTTCATTGCTCGATTGGCGGGGGATTTGAGTCAGGAGCTTGGCAAACGATGAGACCGTCTCTACCCTGACCCAGAATTTTTTTTTTCGGTGTTACTGTTGTGTTTGCTGTTGCAGTCTCTATTCCGTGGTGCTACTGTTGCATGTAGTAATGCAGTCCCGTGTTTGGCTGCTATTTTTGTGTGTAATATTGCAGTCTCCGTTCTTTGGTGCTACTGCTGTGTGTACTATTGCAGTTTCCGTCCTGTGGTGCTACTGCTGTGTGAACTATTGCAGTCCCCTTCCAGTGGGGTTACTGTTGTGTGAACTATTGCAGTCCCCTTCCAGTGGGGTTACTGTTGTGTGTAATATTGCAGTCTCCATCCTGCGGTGTCATGGTTGTGTGCACTATTGCAACACCCGTCCTTTGGTGCTACTGTTGTGTGTTCTATTGTATTCCACGTCCTGTGGTGTTGCTGCTGTGTGTACTATTGCAGTCTCCGTCTCGAGGTGTTATTGCTGTTAACACTGCAGTCTCCGTACGATGATGCTACTATTGTGTGTATTGTTGCAGTCCCCGTCCTGCGGTGGTCGTACTGTTGTGTGTGCTATTGGAATCCCTGTCCTGCGGTGTTACTGTTATGTGTGCTATTGAAGTCCCTGTCCTGTAGGTAATGGTGCTGTTGTGTGTAGTGTGTACAGTCTGTCTTAACCCTGGCCGGCCGAGGGGGGGGGGGCGGGTGCCGCCCCCCCCCCCCATAGGGTTTTTCGCGATAGCTCCGAACACGCTGGCGATAGAGAGCTGAAACTTGGCATACCTGACCTTTGATCCAAGCCGCATCTTTTGACACCAACCAAATTTTTGGGTCAGGTCAGGTCACCGACCTGACGTCATAAGTGAACCTCTGCACGGTCTTCAGATGTCGCAACTTCGGAACGCCCTCACTACCAGAGGAGATGTCACAGGGAAATGAAACTTGCAGGATCTAGTATCCATTATCAGTCTCACAACTTGTATATCTCGGATTTTTCCTAAAGTTCATGTGAGGTCAGGTCATTTTCGTGACCTCACCCCTATATGTAAGTCAATGGGGAGAAATGAAAACTGCTATTCTGGCGCCGGGAACGATCTCCAACTATCTCAAGCACACAGAATCGTGATTTGATGCACTCCTTGCAAGGTTAGATGCGTCACTTTTGCAATGTTGACCTTGCGTGACGTCATTTATGACGTCATCAAGGTCATATTAGTTTTTCGTCAATAACTCTTGATCAAATTGAGCTAGCGAGTCGAGAAAGCCACCAATGGACTCAGGAAGACCTGCCGAATCCAATGATATGCGACATGACCTCTTTCAACCAACTTCGTGACCTGGGGGTGCTGACCTGACCTTGACCTGAGGTCAACACCCCAAGTTGACCTGACCCGGACAAAAAGTATATCATTCGACGCGCCTGAGCGAGGCGAACACGATTCTGCCAAAATCGGCGCTCTGCGGCCGTTTTTTGCGACGTTATTCACCAAAAACTGAACCGTACCCTGGGGCACTTGACCTGACCTCAGAGGTCACCGGTTGACCTAGGACCTTAAAATCGGGTACAAATTTCTGCGTCTCGTAACGGCGCACACGCTCGTTTTTTTCCGTGACGCGCTAGCTCCACCAGGGGCGAAACGGCAAGGGGGGTCGTACCCGCCCCCCCCCCCCCCCCCTCGGCCGGCGCGTATGTAGAAAACCAATAGGTCCGGCGAGGGTTAAAAGTACCGCGCAAAGTGACGGTGGATCCATCAAGCCTGACTGAGGTAGGGCCTGCTATAATTTGAAAGTCACCGAACCAATTGACCTGGGGAATGGACGAGGATGTGAATTGCTTCAGTGACTCAAATTTAGTAGGCCCTTCCTCGGTCAGACATGATGGATCTACCGTCACTTTGCGCGGTACTTTTAAGACAGACTGTACTGTTCCAGTTTCCGTCCTGTGGCGCTGCGTTATTTGCACTGTGAAGTGGCGTTGTTGCTGTATGCTCTATTGCAGTCCATAGGTCACGTGCTTATGCTGTCTCAGTGCTTTGTTTTGAGCCGTCCATGATACTGTCGATAGGCTGAGTGCGTTACGCAGGACTGGCACGTGACAGCCGGGACTAACATGTGACCTGGCGCTGACGCGTCATTCTGTGTGCGCTTACCTACGTGGTTGAGACTTGTGAGGCCAACACTGACTTGGAAAGCATGCAGTTTCCGCCTGTGATCGGGTTATAACCTGCTGGGCCCAATCTTCGGTACCAATACCGTGAACAGGATTTGGCACTGCAGCACTGACCGGAGTCCGCGGTAATGATATCATCATCATCATCATCATTCTTTATTATGCACCGCTTTTACAGCGACAAATACAAATATATACATGTTTGTGGTCACAAATGATGGGAGCCTGAAAAGCTGGTATCTCAGGTATAGGTGCTCAATGTGAGCACGTGAGGAGCCTCAATAGGCGCCTGGATGCCTCACATGTTCCTTGAAGGACCAGCCGAATGCTATCCGCCAAGCCGTCCTCCAACCGCGGAGCCCGCACACGGTCAGGGTCCACGGGCCCACCAGCCGCCAGCTCCATTACTGCTCGAAAGTCCCTGTTGTACATTTCAAACACTTGTAGGAGGAATGAGCCCTCAAGTTCTCTGGGGCACATGGCCAGCTTTGCTAGGGAGGTGATCATGGTCTGTTTTAAGCGGTGCTCCGCTACCATCGCTGACCTGAGAGCAGAGAATATTGCGCCTCTCAACAACTCTCGAACCGGCGCCAAACCAGCGGCCGTCAGGAGGGCAGAGTGATGTGCGAAGCGGGGCAGCCCGAATGCCGCCTTCACACATCCGGCTTGAAGGGCATCCAGGCGGTCCACCTCGGATGGACGAAGAGGAGCTGTGCTACACCCGTACATCAAAGTAGGGAGGACAACAGCCTTCCATAGGTAAGCTTTGTCAGCCGGGCTTAAGCTTTTGGCCAGTATGCCAGCTGGTGCTAGGCCATAAAAGGCAGCTCGAGCCCTTTTGACACGCTGGTCGACGTGTCGGGAAGCCGTGGAGCGGGCGTCGAGCGTCACGCCGAGGTGCTCGGAATAAGGCCGTATTTGGAGCGGTTGGCCAGCTAGCTTCCACGTTGGTGACTGCGCCAGAAGCTCGCCTCCGAAGACGATGCAGTGGCTTTTTGTCTTCTGATGGTCTGGATGGACGAATTCTAGTCGCCAGTCCCGCGCAAAGTCACCGACCTGGACCAATAGTGCACTGAGATGAGCGGCGTTCGTTGACAGTAGGAGCAGGTCATCAGCATAACACACTCCCGGCACGTGGTGCTGATGAAAGTAAGCGCCGTCGCCGCTGCGGTCCAGCGTCGCCAATAATGGACGCAAGAACACATTTGCAAAGGTCGGCGAGAGGATAGCGCCTTGCCTGGTTCCTCGTAAAACCTCAAAAGTTTCGGAGCTGGTGCCACCAAATGTAACTCTGGCGGATAGATGCCGATACCAGTAGACGATCAGGAGCCAGCAGTTGACGCTCATATGTTCTGTGAGTCGGTAAAACAGTCCGTCATGCCAAATCTTGTCAAAACATTTGCGTGCGTCCAGGTTGGCAGCGAACACAGGGAGACCAGCGCGCCGGTTATAATGTACGGTCTCTTCGACGAGCATAGAAGCTTCCGCTGTGCCACGATTAGGGATGAAGCCAAACTGCAGGTCGTGCGGGTGAAAAGAAGACTGCAGTTCCTCCAAAATCAGCAGTTCCAGGAGCTTTGAAGCACACGTTGTGATTGAGATGGGCCGGTAGTTATCAAGACAACTGGGATCGAGACGACTATTCTTCAAAAGCGGCACCACTATACTCTCGGTGAAAGAAGCCGGGACAGTGCAGGAAGATAGGCAGCCAGTCAATAGGCGAGCCAGCGCGTCTCGAAGAGGGGGAGAAGAGCCGAACATCAAGTGCTCAGCTGACACTCCATCCACACCAGGTGCCTTGCCAGGATGAAGGCGGTTCAGCAGATGAGTGACCTCATCTGGCGTTACAGTTCGGTGGGTGATCTCCGCACGAGCTCCTAAGACACGAGCTTCGACAGCGTCAGCAATGAGCCGCTGCTCGTCGCTGAGCTGCTCCCGGCTGTCGTGGTGGACAGTCTTGAAGTGGGTATAGAAATCAACCACAGAGCAGGCAGAGCCGACCGCAAGGCCGCCTCGCCGGGCCAGCTGGACGCGGTGCCAGAACTTGTTCAGCTTGCGATCACGACGCAGAAGACGGAGTAGCCGCGCCTGCTTCTCGATGTGTGAGGTGGCGGCCTTACGGCGTGCGTGACGATACGATCGTCTAGCTTCACGGTAGCAGTCGGCGACAGGAGCTGAATCTGGGCGACCGGCACAGACCCAGAGTCGGTACCAGAAGCGAGAGCGATCCCGAGCCGCTGCAGCGCTTGCAGTCCACCAAGACTTTGGCGAACGGCGTGGCTTCGAGCATTCGGCGATGCGAGCAGCATCATGGGCGCATTGCGAAATGGCTGCGTCAAGGGCATCAAGGGAGTCGTCGCAGGCTGGAAGAACTTCAGACAGCAGCCCGCTCAGTACTGCTCTGTAAGTTTCGTTCTTTTTAGGACAGCTCCAATCGAGGATGTCTGGATGCTTTGCAAGGCCGACATCCTGATGCAGTAGTGGGTTCCTGCTAGCAGGGGCAGAGACGGCCAGCCTGCAGATGAGCGGCAGATGAGGACTCAGGTTGTTCAGATCTGGAGGCACAATCTTGCAGCTTAGCACTTGCGGCATGAGAAGTTTGGGCACAGCGACATGGTCAATGTGTGACCGATTGCCAGCGCGTGAGTATGTATAACTAATCGGTTGGTTAAAATTGAACTCAGCAACCGATAATTCATGATCATCCAGGAGCTCCTGCATGGCCATACTGTTCGGCGTGTAGCCTCGAAGGCGGTGCCAGGTGGATGGACGAGATTCTCGAGGCAGCGGGCATAAAGCACAATTGAAGTCGCCGAGCAGCACTACGGGCGCGCTCGGCCGAAGAGAGGAGAGAATTGCGGACAATTTCCCCGTGACGTCAGCATATTCACCTGTATTAGCGCCGGACGAGTCCCAGTAGGGCATGTAGCACCCCACAACGCTGAGTAGCGGGCGGTCGTCAGCAATAACGGTGACACCACAGAGGCGCGAATCACCACAGTCCACAGAGCGGTAACTGAGACCTGGGCGACGGCGGCAGATCAGAGCCACTCCACCCCGCGGCCGGCCCTCTCCGGCACGCGGGGGTATCTCCATGGCAAACTGCTGCACGCAGTAAAAATCAGCAGGTTCTAGAGACGACAAAATGGTGGGCAGGTATGATTCCTCAGCACGTGATAGCCAGACTTCTGCCAGAAATAGAATGTCGCACTGGGACAGTAATTCATCAGCGATGTAATGCGCTGCTGAGAGGAAGCCCTCGCAATTATATGCGCCTATAGTGAGACTGCTGCCGGCGCTGCAGTTCTCCATTACCGGGCCGCTGGTCCCAGTACGTCTGCTGTGCGTGGCCTCTGTTGTTGCCGTTGTTGCCGATGTGGTGCTGTCCTCGGTTACGGCGGTTCCTCGCAACTTGCCACTGGCCGTGCTCCTGTCCGTATCCAGTGACAGCGTCCGCGTACGTATGTTGGCGCTGGTGAGCTGCTGTAGAGGCGGCGGCTCTGCGCAGTCCTCCGTCCTCCTCGTGGATCTGATGACGGACAGGCCCCGCCGGCGGCCAGGCTGCGGGGCTGCGGTCGGAGAAGGTCGGCTCTGAGGTACGAAAAGCACGCCTGCGACGCCGCCGATTCAGTGGATGTGTACGAACTGTGAGGCCAGCAGGCCAGTTACACGGGTCCATAACACGGCCTGCCTCATCAGCGTTAACTTCGATGATGTACGCTTTAGGTGCGCCATCTGTGCCGTGACGTGGCAGCTGGTGGAGGCTGTGCAAAATATGAACAGCTCCATGCACCAAACCGAGCACGTCTCGGTCAGAGACATCAGGTCGGAAGCCATCCAGCATAAACCTCTTACGAGGCTTAAAACGGGTTGCAGAGCTCATCACCAGAGCCGATGCCGTCCCAGCACCTGTCACTGAAGTAGGGCGTGCAGAACCAGTCGCACGAAGTTCCTCCTCAGGCTGATCAGCATCGGTTGCGACATGCTGAACACCCACGGCTACACCCAGTGCACGGCCGGAGTGACCGGCACGACCGTGCTGACCGCTCGGATGACCAGTCGTTGGCGCAGGCAGATCCGGCTCGCTGTCGGCGTCGGAGTCGCCAACGCGCCACTGCAGCGCGTCCGCGATAGCGCCACCCAGTGCACGGAGGTCAATACCAGCAGCAATGTCCGCTGCCAGACTGGCCTCCGGGTGAGGCTCAGGAGCCCCGCTAGCGTGAGACGCGGCGGTGTTTGGGGAGGACCTGTTCTGTGGCTGGGCTTCTCCAGCCGCGTGATCATCACCTGCAGTGCGCTGGGGTGGTAAAACCACATCCCGGGCAAGAAGATTCTCCACCAATGCCACTAGTTCGGCAATGCGTGTATCGCGTGCCGTGCATTCTTCGCGCAGTCTAGCAGTCTCTGTCTCCATGAAACGGAGGCGAGTATCAACGCTGGACTTGTTGCGCCTGAGCTCGGCCACCTCCCGCTCAAGGCTGAGCTGCATGGCAATGATTGCCTCCATTGAAGCCGTTGCTTCAGAGCCACTTGACGAATCAGTAGAAGGCGGACGAATCGGACCGGGAGGAGGCAGCGGATCACGGCCGGCCGACTTCAGAGTGTTGCTGTCTGCGCGTTGGGTCAGCACACCCTGAGCCACAGAGTACCCGAGGGCCCAACAGTCCTCAGCGAGAGCGCTGGTGTTGCCCGACACCCGGCGGCTGAGCTGACGCCCTGCGACGGCAGGCATGGCGGAGCACAGCGCGGTGTACAGCTGCTCTCTCAGTTTTCGCAGGTCGCTCTCCTCTAGAGTCAACAAAACTCCACAGACCTTGGCGGGCTCATACCGACCGGAAAAGATATCGTTTGGCGCCGATAAGATGGCCGCCTTCTCAGCGGAAGAGGCCTGGGCGGGGAGTAGGACGTCTAGAGGAGTCAGAGCCTGACCACTAGACTCTAAATTGTGGCTAGCATAGATGCTTACCGGCTCCTGTGTTTCCACTCTTTTCGGAGCTGTCTCTTCCATGGCTAAACTAGGCCAATGAACTAATTCAAAGCACCGCAGAATCGCAGTGATTCGACTTACACGTATTCCGAGAGAGAAGTGTCCAAAATTAGCACGAGAGTCACTGAAGAAAATCAAGAGCAAAGTCGCTGAGCGGAAATTCGAAAATTCGGTAACTGGGTCAAAAATTATCAAACTTTACAAGCTTATAATAGGGTGTTTTTCATATTAAATTAGATGCGAGTAGACCCATCTTAATCTACGTTAAATTAGGAGCTGTATGATATTAAGCACATATCACAAGGCGGAATAGGACCGCAAAAATATGCAAAACCATAGAGCACTTCCAAACACGTCCGACCCGGACCACAATCCAGCCCAATATGGGCTGGATTGTGGTCCGGGTCGGATAATAGCTAATCCCAATAGTTAATCCCTAATCCTAATAGCTAATCCCACCGAATGTGTTTAATGGCGTAAATGATTATAAGTGTTGCCTGAATGAATGGATGAAGCAATGTTGGGTAATTATGAATGTTACCAAATGCCGTAAATGCACATTTACGGCATTTGGTAAGATTGGGCCCTGGTCCCGGTGGTGTCGCTCTGGTAGTTATATGTAGAATCATAGATGGCGCCCAGTGTTATACTCTAGTCGATCGGATATGGCTGGGGTCTTCGGTGAGGAGCTCGATTGAGTTCGGAGAGTTATGCTGAAAGTAAAAATCATATCTCAAGTTTGAACCACGCAAACAACAATAACTTCTGGGTTAGTAAAGTTGCGGTAAAGGTCGACACCGTATTATCTACACTTACCTGTGTACACGATGAATTTTAGTTCCGTAGTCAACATACGTTTTACAGTTCACATCCAATCGGTACTCAGTGTTTTAGCTATGCTCTCAGATGAACTATTTCACTCTATGATTTCACACATCTCACTCGTTTTGTTTTACTGAGCCACAGAAGGGCCCAAGGACTGACTTGATCTTCGGATGGTTACCGTTTCCCGCGCACGTGCTCACTTGGTCCACCGACAGGCAGATAAATTTAGAAGTCGGACGATGCTTCACTACCGCTTGGTGTTGCGCAAAAACCGGAAGAGCCCCAATCACATTTTACGGCTGACGAGCTTAACGGTCGTAATATTAGGTATACTTCGGGCGCCGCGCGGCGCGCACCCGCATTTTTCTGGTCTCACCTCCCTCTCTCTCTCTCTCTCTCTCTCTCTCTCTCTCTCTCTCTCTCTCTCTCTCTCTCTCTCTCTCTCTCTCTCTCTCTCTCTCTCTCTCTCTCTCTCTCTCTCTCTCTCTCTCTCTCTCTCTCTCTCTCTCTCTCTCTCTCTGTCTGTCTCTGTCTCTTTTTCTCTCTCTTTGCTCAAGTTTTCTCTGTGTTCTCAGTAACGTTTTCTTCCTGTCCACACGGCAAAGATCAGTGGCACAGTTATTGCACAGCTACGTACTTCAATAGACGACAACATACATTACTTTATGCGGCAGTAGTTCAGGGCTGATGACCAAGTTAATCACACGAAGATGAACTGGTATATCCCGAGTTCATTCACACCGTCTCGTAATAAATATCCTCAGTGTCAACAATCAGCATAAATGGCAGGACGCTTTACAGTACATCTCCATGAACGTTGGGTTTTTCTCACACTCGTCTGTCCTCGCCCAGAAGTTACACAGCCGGTGCATGTCCTCGCAGACGTTCTTCTCGGAGCAAACCTTGCACGACAGCCGGCAGTAGATAAGCATGTAGCTGGGGTTCTCCTTGCATTGCTTCTTTCTGCTCCAACCTTTGCAGAGCCGGTGAAGATCGGAGCATGTTCCATCTGAAACAGATAATGAGGTAATAAGTATGATGCCTCGACAGTGATTAAATGGCTCCAATCAAGGGCAAACCAACATCATTGGACCTGTTTCTCAAGTTACAGCCATTAAGCTTTTATTACGTTCCATCATAATGCTTTGCCATTATTTATTGTTTCCTTCATTATCATTTATAAATTTCCAATGCATACAAATTCAATGCATCTGTAAATGACACAAGTTATTACGATTAAATATACCTAACTAGGAACTGAGAACAGGTTTAGAAGTGAAAACCCAGATAATCTAAAATTGGCTTCGATTTCTTCGCTGCAGGTTATTTTGCATCTCTTATCCCAAGACTTGTTTGAGGTAACCGGATAGAAGTTTGCAGACACCGGTACAGAGTTTGGATTAATGCCAGCTGGGTGATCATTTCCACCACCATTTCACCCTCGGCTTCCGTGATGGCGTCGGATTAGCCTTTTAGCTCATTACCATAGCTCATTCTGCATTCTTCGAACGGTGAAGTCTGCTTTTTATAAGATGAGCGTAATGTATAAAATTAATTTAGAAAGTAGCGAACACTTACATTGAGAATACAAGCTGTTTTAATCAGTTCAAGAAGGACAAAAATTGTCTCCCGTCTATATGCCCTCGCTGTGATAAACATCCCTTTTAATCACGTGTCCCACCTGAAGCTGTCTACTCACCGGTGCACCTTTTGCAGGAGCGGCGGCAGTGTTCGTGCATGTACTTCTCGTTTTTGCCACACTCTCCGCGCCGCGCCCAGTAGGGGCAGTACTGACTGTCGTCCCGGCAGTCGCCGTCGCCTCCCGGCGGGTCCGGAGGCGGTACGTCCTTGTCGTCACAGCCATACAGCCGGTTCAGCTTGCGGATGTCGATCTTGCTGAAGCGCTTCCGCTGACCCATCTCGGTCCGCGTGTCGCGCAGTGCCGTGAGAGTGGGCCGAAATTTGTTCACGGCAAACGCGTACGGACCGTAGTGCATGATGGATCCGACGTCGTAAGGCTCTGCTCTAGTCGCGACTGTGTCCCAGTCGTACTTTTTGAAGTTGATTAGCATGTTCCTTCGGATGTTGTCCGTGTGTACAAAGACATGATTATCACGATCAGGTCGACTCTGTTCATGCCAGAAACCAAACGCGTGCATGAACTCATGCATGACCACACCGGGAAAGATGCAACCCTGGCCGAGCGAGAGTTCCTGACTGCGAGATTGGGTGCTCTCCATTCGACCGACGCCACTGTAACATCCGCGACCCTTCACCACGTTCACATAGTGCCGACTGGTATCACCGGGAGGCAGCGGACGCACGCGTAGACACGTGTGCCGCTCAAACTCCATGACTGCGCGCGCAATGACGGCTCGCTCGTTGCGATTGAACTGGGGTGCCAGGGCGTAGTGCAGCACCCCGTCCGGCCACAGCTTGTGCGGCTCGATGGCGTCGCTGTCCTCGCTGATGGTCACAAAGTCGCTCGGTGTGATGATGATGTCGCCCTCGAAGTGATCCTCGCTGTTGAGCACGTTGTCGACGTCGAGCGGCGGCGGAAGAAGAGGCATGAACTGGGCGCGTTTGAAATCCTGCGGCGTCAGCGGCTCGGACCTGGCCAGCACCTCCTCGTCGGAAGGACGGTCGTCTCGCTCCAGCAGCTGGCCGAACGGGCCGAAATGCGAGTGCGGCGCCGGAGGCGGAAGATGCAGGGAGTCACGCGTATCCACAACCCGCGGACTCTGCGAAATGGCCAGCAGTAGTGTGTTGAGCGGCACCGTTCCGGTCTCGGCAGCCTTCAACACGGCGTCCTGGTCGAATGGCAGCGGCGGACGACTCGCAGTGAGGTTGGACGCGCCGCAGACGGCCACCAGCGCCGCAGCTAGCAAGGAGCACCGGGACGGGACCCGCATGGCGCTCCGGGTCGGCAGTGGAGCACAGCTCGGTGGATAGCTCGGTATGGCAGTGGAGACACAGCTCGTCGGACTGCTTGGCAGTGGGAGCTCAGCTTGCAGGGGAGCTGTATAGAGGCTGGCAGTGGGAGCCCAGAGGGACAGCTGTGGGCCGCACGCGCCGCCGGGTGACCCCGGCTGGCTGAGAGGAGCGGCACTGACTGACCGACCGGCACTGTCGGGAGCGGTGACCGGACGCGCCGGTCCGCCCGGTCAGGGATCCGTCCGGACCCGTCCCGCCCGCGCTGAGCCTCCAGCGACACCGTCGACCGCGACCACTGCCCATCATTCCGGTGTCACTCCTACCCCACCAGCCAGAAGATTAGACGCGATCATACGGGTGTAAGATGGTAGTGAACGTCTAATAACACTTGCACATTATTTTACGTTTTTATGTGCGATATTTACCCATTTCTTACCATTCCCTCTTACGATATTTACCCATTTACCCATAATAAGATCCGGTTTGTCTTTTGGTATATAAGCTACCGGATGTTGCAGATTTGCAACTTATCGCTACTAATCGTTAGTCGTTAATTTCTTTGTAAAGTAATCGTTTATGGGTAACTAGGTATTCTCTTGTACTAAGCACAAAAAAAAAAAAACATTTTAACATAGGTACCTACTCTAGAGTGGTCAGGCATAGTCACTCAGAAGCTTACAGTTGTCTGTCTGCATAGTTTCTATTCGGTTCCGACAGCACCGTGCGCGACTGGTTAGTGGTTTTGGCTGACTGGCGCCGGCAGGTATCACAATATCATATTGTCCCTGTTTTGATGTTATATAATCAATCACACTACCTGCCTTCTACATGCTTCTATTTATCTACCCGAGACTGCAAAAAATGCTTAACGATGTCTCTAATGGTAAGAAGGAATCTTGACATTTGTTAAGCTTTGGTTTGGTTATTCATTATGGCTCAGCTGAATCCAGGCATAGGCGAAGAGTTACATAGAAGAGTTAACCCTCACCGGCCGAGGGGGGGGGGGGCGCAATAGAGAGCTGAAACTTGGCATACCTGACCTTTGATTCAAGCCGGATCTTTTGACACCAACTGCATTTTTGGGTCAGGTGAGGTCACTGACCTATGACATCATAAGTGAACCTCTGCACGGTCTTCAGACGTCGCAACTTCGCAACGCCCTCACTGCCAGAGGAGATGTCAGAGGGAAATTAAACTTGCAGGATCTATTATCCATTATGAGTCTCACATCTTGCATATCTCAGATTTTTCCTAAATTTCATATGAGGTCAGGTCATTTTCGTGACCTCACCATTATAAGTCAATGGGGAAAAATGAAAACTGTTATTCTGGCGCCGGAAACGATCTCCAACTATCTCAAGCACACAGAATCGGATTCATGCACTCCTTGCAAGGTTAGATGCGTCACTTTTGCAATTTTTGACCTTGCGTGACGTCATTTATGACGTCATCAAGGTGGTCATATTAGTTTTTCGTCAATAACTCCTGATCAAATTGAGCTAGCGAGTCGGGAAAGCCACCATTGGACTCAGGAAGACCTGCCGAATCGAATGATATGCGACATGACCTCTTTCGACCAACTTCGTGACCTGGGGGTGCTGACCTGACCTTGACCTGAGGTCAACACCCCAAGTTGACCTGACCCGGACAAAAAGTATATCATTCGACGCGCCTGAGCGAGGCGAAAACGAGGCTGCCAAAATCGCGGCTCTGCGGCCGTTTTTGCGAAGTTATTCACCAAAAACTGAACCGTACTTTGGGGCACTTGACCTGACCTCAGAGGTTACCGGTTGACCTCGGACCTTAAAATCGGGTACCAACCAATCTCTGCGTCTCGTAACGATGCACACGCTCGTTTTTTTCGCGACGCGCTAGCTCCACCAGGGGCGAAACGGCGAGGGGGGGGGTCGTACCCCCCCCCCCCTCGGCCGGCGCGTATGTAGAAAACCAATAGGTCCGGCGAGGGTTAACCCGCGCGGGGCTGGGAGGTAAATTTTACCCCCCCCCCCCCTCGCAAATTTTTGCAATATCTAAAAAACGGCAGCGCGCAGCGCCGCCAAACTTTCAGTACCTTTTCTTACATCAATTTTACACGTTCTCTGAAAATTTGAGCGAAATCTGTCGGAAATTTTTGAGAAATTGACGTTTTAGTGACGTCATGTTCGCCATTTTCACCTCAAAAACGGCAAAATTTCAAACGCCGCTAACATCTTCATTTTTAAAGGAATCAAGGCGTAACAAAATGGTTATACGTAATTCTACTTTGTCTATCAAATGGCTATCTCGTTTTTTTTTTAGATTTTGGCCCAATTTTTTCAAAAAACTGACTTTTTTGGGAAAATAATTATAAAATCCAAAATTTTGAGTGTATCGAAAAAACCGGAATATTTGTCAGAGAAGTGGTCTATGTGCACCTACATACCAATTTTTAGAAGAATCGGTTCAAAAATGTGGGAGTTATTCAACATTTTATGACGTCACGACACACATAAATTTTGAAATATGATTTTTTTGGACGTTCTAGACCTCGTACGGAAACAAAAATAACGCCATTCGATTTGCCGTGCAAAACTGCATCAGATAGACACCTTTTTAGGCCTTAACAACCATCTTCAAAATTTGACCTCACTTGACCTGACCTTGACCTGACCTCGACCTGAAATTCATCCAGAGGTGGTCCATATCCCTTTTTGAGTGTGCCTTTTGAATTCTATGAGTAAAATGACCCATAAAACATGTGTCGCACATGCCCTTTTCTACATTTTGTTTTTGTTGACCTGACAGCTGACCTGACCTTACCTTGACCTTGACCTCTGAATGATATTGTATGCAACGAATATTGTCTTGGTAGCCTAAGAACACGTTTTGGGCAATCAGTCTCAGCCCATGACTCCATTCTTCGGCAACTACGGTGCAAGGCCGATACTGTAGACACTTGCAATTTGTAGCCTTGACCTGACCTTGACCTTGACCTCAAACTTTAAATTAAGTACATGTTTTTAGTTGTTCGTGATGAGATCTTTCGATTGGCGTTTAAATTTTCCAAATCGGACCATTAGTTCGGGAGATAACAGGGGGGGGGGGTCAAATTTACCCCCCCCCCCACAGCCCCGCGCGTTCGGCTGGAGACTCCAGCCCCGCGCGGGTTAACCCGCGCGGGGCTGGGGGGGTAAATTTTACCCCCCCCCTCGCGAATTTTTGCGATATCTCAAAAACGGCGGCGCGCAGCGCCGCCAAACTTTCAGTACCTTTTCTTACATCAATTTGACACGTTCCCTGAAAATTTAAGCGAAATCGGTCGGAAAATTTTTGAGAAATTGACGTTTTAGTGACGTCATGTTCGCCATTTTCGCCTCAAAAACGGCAAAAGTTCAAACGCCGCTAACATCTTCATTTTTAAAGGAATCAAGACGTAACAAAAAAGGTTATACGTAATTTTACTTTGTCTATCAAATGGCTATCTCGGTTTTTTGAAAATTTTGGATTTTGGCCTAAATTTTTTCAAAAATTGATTTTTTTGGGAAAATCATTATAAAATCCAAAATTTTGAGTCTATCGAAAAAACCGGAAGATATGTCAGAGAAGTGGTCTATGTGCACCTACATACCAAATTTTAGAAGAATCGGTTCAAAAATGTGGGAGTTATTCAAAATTTTATGACGTCACGACACACACATTTTTTGAAAAATGACTTTTTTGGAAGTTCTAGATCTCGTACGGAAACAAAAATAGTACCATTCGATTCGCCGTGAAAAACTGCATCAGATAGACACCTTTTTAGGCCTTAACAACCAACTTCAAAATTTGACCTCACTTGACCTGACCTTGACCTGACCTCGACCTGAAATTCATCCAGAGGTGGTCCATATCACTTATTGAGTGTGCCTATGGAATTCTATGAGTAAAATGACCCATAAAACAAGTGTCGCACATGCCCTTTTCTATATTTTGTTTTTTGGTGACCTGACCTGACCTGACCTGACCTTGACCTTGACCTCTGAATGATATTGTATGCAACGAATATTGTCTTGGTAGCCTAAGAACACGTTTTGGGCGATCAGTCTCAGTCCATGACTCCATTCTTCGGCAACTACGGTGCAAGGCCGATACTGTAGGAACTTGCAATTTGTACCCTTGACCTGACCTTGACCTTGACCTCAAACTTAAAATTAAGTACAT
The DNA here is from genome assembly GCF_019059575.1 of Amphibalanus amphitrite. Classification (NCBI taxonomy): domain Eukaryota; kingdom Metazoa; phylum Arthropoda; class Thecostraca; order Balanomorpha; family Balanidae; genus Amphibalanus; species Amphibalanus amphitrite. The sequence goes on along the minus strand of NW_024882478.1, from coordinate 141,573 downwards.
GTTTTTAGTAGTTCGTGATGAGAGCTTTCGATTGGCGTTTGAATTTTCCAAATCGGACCATTAGTTCGGGAGATAACAGGGGGGGGTAAAATTTACCCCCCCCCCCAGCCCCGCGCGTTCGGCTGGAGACCCCAGCCCCGCGCGGGTTAAGAGCAGCCTTTAGCAGTTCATGTATCGCAGGTCAAATGAGCTCACATAGGTAGGTATTCACGGGCGATTTGAGAGGCAAGTTGCCACGGTTTATGCGCTATCGAATGAAGTTGGTAGGTAGGTAGGTACTGTAAGTACTCGTAGGTAGGTACTTTCGATTGCAACTTTTCCTAATCATTGCATTCAAGGTCTCAGATAGGTACTCGTACGCATTTTCAGATTGGTAGTGATTGGCAAGTGATTCAGATGAGATTGGCAAGTGCATTTTCGACAGACCTGTATAAGGCCGTAAACGGCCTTAATCATATCATACTGTGAGTCGTGTGAGACCTCTCGAAGTTATGGCTATTTTAAAAGCTTCTTTATGCTTGACCGAGCCATGCGACTGAGTACCTACCTAGTCATTTTTAGCACTCCAGATCAATTGAGAGAGGAGAGGCACAAGGTGTTGTGCAGGTTGAGAGCCACTGATGGCCTTATCGTTGATCCCTCTAGGTACAGGGTAACTTTTAAAGGGGGAAAGGGGGAATTCCCCCTTCGAAAATTCCGCTCCCCCTTTCAAATTGTGCGTGAACGGCTAGGGAGGGAAGGGGGAATTTCCCCCTTTCAAATTTATTTTTGAGCCCATTTTCAATCAATTCGCTACTCAGATTCTATAATCATCGTTGATCAGACTCTAGTCATCAATCAACGTTGCTGGCGCTTAGATAATTTTCAATTTGAGGTTCCATCCAACCATTTTACGTTCAGTGCAGCGGGAACTCCAGATTTGACCCGATACCGGTCGGATGGTCGGTGGGACCGTCTCTTGTCTTGTCTCTTCCCGCCGTCTCTTCGCAATCACTGACATATCGCTATCAGGCGTCGGCGTAGAAAGCGGCGGGGGACGGGGGTCCGGGTCATGATCTCTCCGAACCAAGGGTCTTTTCGAACCAGGGTCATTCAATCGGTCTTGGCCTATCAAAAATAGTCACGTGTTAACCTCTCTCTATTTAGAAAGGCGCTACTTGATGTTTGGCCAGGGTAATAGGTTGATACTACTGATTGACATTTGCAAGGGCGCAGTCAAGTTGGGACCAAGTTGGGACCTCCCCCGCCCCTTACCGCCAAGGTAGGTACATACCTAAGTATATTTTTTAGCTAATTTATTTTTTGGCAACCTAACAATATAAAGTGGCCAGAATCCGGGGAGAGAGTAGGATTTGGGGGTAGGTAAGGTTCTGCAGGTGCCATCCTAACAAAAACCTTACGGCATTGGGCCCCCTTTCAGATGCCCCTGGATCCGCCCTTGCCCCGAACTTTATTCCCCCTCTCGACTTTTCCTGTAAAAGTAACCCTGTCTGGGTAAGGTCAAAGAGTTCTGGAAGTGCCAGCGAATGGATGCATTGATGATTGACAGATCCAATAAGCCGCTTAGGTACGCTATGGGGCATACATACCGTAAACATAGACACAGTCATAGGCGTGTATACATAAGCAATGAAGTTTCGTTTTGTATTGTCTGCGTTTTAATAGCTACGTTAATGTCTGCGTTTTAAACTGAAGAAAAAAATCTACTTCCATCACTAGAGTTAAACACAAGTTGAGAAACAATTAACATGCCAATTTTCGCCTTTTTATCCTTATGAATTGCCTCAAAAACAGAACAGACCTCACATAGTTGAATATCAGCAAGTTTAGTTAAATGAGTTGCGTTTTTAATTTATTTTTCTGACTTGAAGTCGTTGTACTTGCACTTGCATGTTTAAAGTACTCGTAAGTACTTTGACTTTTGAGACTCAAGCGGCGCGGTGTGGGTGTTTGCGCGCGGCGTTGTTTGGCAAGTTTAACGGATTTGCTTACATATATCTGTTTGATTATTTAAAATATTCTCATTTTGATATATTTCTATCGGTTAACCCTTTTCGACTTATGTCTTTTGTGCAGTGTACGATGTCATTTTGATTTTGAGGCAAGAGTGGCGCGCCCCGTGGGTATGGAGAATGCAAAGCTTGAAATTTTAGCTACATTGACATGTTACTGTGTATGCGGTCTAAAATATCATTTCGTTTTGTTTCCGTTTTCAAGCTCAATATAGAAAGATATTTTTAGATATGCTCCGATGTGACTTGGTTCTTCTATTTGTCACAGGATGCGAAAAGTCCTGCTCCTGACTTTCGGTACTTCTTCCCTCGTAAAATATGTAAAGGCGTTATTGTTTATTTTGATGATAATATGGGAAAGTTAACTGCATCATGTGTTAGGTTAAGCCCAATGTCAGCTTTTCACGTAGCTGTCTAAGTTAGCCTTAAGAGTTGTCACTCTTGTCCCTCTGAAAATCAGAAGGGCAGAAATTAGTCATTTAAAAATTAATGTGCTTGTGAAATAATTGTAATGAAGACTTCAACTTTATTAATAAACCATACTCACTTATCGATGTTATCAGCATTATGTTGCCAAAATTCTTGTCATGTTTATTTTATTTGTCTATTTTTAGTCTTTCTCCTAAATATTTGTCCATATTACCAGTATAACGCCTTTTGGGGCGACTAACGGAGCGAGCGAGAGGGTGGGCCTTGCACGTGCGAAATTGCGAGGGGGTACCTCCAACTGACTTGTGCACGGCACCCTACTAACCGGTCTCTAGCGATGTGCCAAATTTGGGCACAATCGCCCCAGCCGTTCTCGAGATCTGGAAGCGGCACCCTGCACGTGCGCACGTGCAAAATGGGTCCCAACTGACTTGTGCACGGCACCCTACTAACCGGTCCCTAACTGTGTACCAAATTTGAGCGCAATCGGTCGAGCCGTTCTCGAGATCTGGAAACGACCCCTGCACGTGCGCACGTGCAGCAGCACCCCAACTCTGGCACATGGATATGCAGTGCCTAGTGGGTGCCTACCTACATGCCAACTTTCAGCGCAATCGGCCAAGTAGTTACCGAGATATTGCAACAATTACAAAACGGACACCTCTTCGTTTTGCACGTGGCACGTGCATAAGGGGTCACCCACATGCATCGGGAATAGTCCAATACTTGGTAGAAGGAATGCAGCTACCCTACAAAATTTACCGCATGTAAATCGGTCAAGTGGTTGCTGAGATATAAGCCTCGCAAAAGCGTGACCACGGCCGGCCGGCCGGCCGGCCGGCCGCTCATACTCAGAAATTTCCGTTAATCTAAGGAAAGACTACGCTCGCTTCGCTCGCTCCGTAACAATAAAGGATCACTTCTTCAGTATTATGAAGACATATTTATGAAGTCTTATGGCCAAGTATTGAAAACCAAAAATTTTTATCTTAAGTTTAAGAACAAAGACTTTATATTTTGATTACCTACCTTTTTTGGTTTACAACTCTTGGCCATCAGATTTAACAGCATCAATCATGTATAAGCTGACTACTGGGTTAGACGCTTAATGCCTTGTCTAAATTATTCAATAAGAAATATATCAATTGATAGAAAAAGCAAATAGACAGGTTCTCTATTGCTACCTATGCACTTGGGAATGCCCATTCAGCAAATGTACTGATATCTTGCATCCATCCAAATAATTATTTTAAAAATAATAATTTCATTGATAGCTCACTGTGTCTTGTTCAATCATTTGTTGACGGGCATTTGCTCAAACACCTGTTGTACCAAATTTGTTTTGCATAGTGTAACAAGTTGTATTTCCCCAATGAATATTGCTTATTTTGATATACATATTCAGAGAGAATGTAAATAAGGCCATTATGAGTTGGTCTTACCAAGTATTGTCATTGGAGTTGTAGTAAGACCATTTACTGATACAGGTGGCCTGTTGCTTAATGTGATAATAAACCTGCTAAATTTTATTGGTGTTGGTCCATCAAATCTTAATCCCAAGCTATGTCATTGTACTTAACCAGTTTTAAGTCCATACATTTGTTAGCCAGAGCCAAAACTAAAAATTTATTGGTAACAACTGTTGGTAAGGTGTTTCAAAAAGGTGCTGAATGCTGATGCATGCTATCATCCAAAGATCATTAATGCATCGAAGAAGGAGAGGTTTTCTGGTTTCAGAATACAATGCTTGAGTTCTGAACAGTCATGAATAGATAATTTTTCCAACTTTGAAATCTCACTTCCTTGGTTATTTAAATAAAGTGTAGCAAAATCATTTTGCATAGGTAATTAATTTGTCAGTATAACATGAATACTTTCATTTTTTCTGTTAAGTTTTGCTTCTTATGCTTTTTGTCCCCTTTGTATAAATTTATTTACATTTCCTATCCTCAAAGACTTAGATAAATTGTAACCATTACCTCTCTTGAATGATGTGTGTGCTGACATTTAAGTATTGTTTAATGTGTCCTCCTTGCTTTCACAGGATACAGATCCATAAGGATGGATCCAAGATACCCTGACTACAACTCAATGGCAAATGGTATGTACTTTCATTTGTGCACTCTGTTATTTTCCCTTGGCATCTTATGAAGTGAAAGCAATTATTTCCTGCCTGACTGTAACTATTCACATTTCACATTGGGAATATTGAACCACTGATCTTTCCGTTGATGGCAGCATGGTCTGAAATCATATCAAAAGTGTAAATTCTATTCAATTGTGGTTGGATGTAGGTCATAAAATGACCATTCACACAAATGCCTTTTCTTGTTGGAATTGGGGATGGAAAATGGTCAGAAGTTGGAGTTGATAGTTAAAAATGATGAATGATTTTATTTTGATGTCACTTTCCACCTGAACTGACAAATTTTGGGACACTGTCCTGGAGCCAGCACAGATGATCATGGGTTCATCTGGTCTTGGGTGCTGTAAATGGTGGTTAGGGTGCAAGTACACGTTGCAGTAATGGGACAGCCTTACCTTTTCGTGCTATGCTAGTATCGAGTTTCTTATGGCCCTCACGGAGCTCTCTCATTCCTGCGCCCAGGCCGGCCGGCTGACGGCGGCGCCGCCGACGGAGCCGAGCGGGAGCCGCCGGAGCAGTTGGGCGACTCCAGTGACGAGGACGGCCGGCAGGCCGATGGCACAGAGGACGAGGATGAGGACGAGGAGGAAGAGGTGGAGGAGTATCTGGACGAGGGCCGGCCGGACGACACGGCCGAGCTGGCACGCCGGGCGGCCGCCCTGCCGGCCAAGATGCAGCCCGTCTACCGGCTGCTGCAGGTGCTCATGGCGCCCGAGAACCACGTGCACAACTGGCCCTTCATGAACGCCGTGGACTCCAACAGCAGCACATTGTGGGACTACGACACGGTCGTCACCACGCCCATGTGGCTCAAGAAAAGTAAGTGGGGACTTTTTTGCAGCGTAAACGCGTCGTAATCTGCCGAAATAATCAACTGATTACTTTTGTAACTTTTGGTCATCATTATCGTGCTTATAAAAGCCGACAATATGCATCAATAGGTCAGTCAAAGCATGTAAGTTTTTATATGTACATCTGTCCTGTCCATCTGTGGGTTTTGACTAATTCATTGTGCCTCTCTCCGCCAGTCCGTGAGAAACTGCTGCTGCTCGAGTACGAGTCGCCGACAGAGGTGTTTGCCGACCTGCGGCTGATGCTGCGCAACTGTTACCGCTACAACGGGCCGCAACACAGCGTGACGCGTCGCGCGCTCCGGCTGGAACACATGATGGAACAACTCATCGAGCAGCTCGAGCCGTGAGTGATCGGGGCGGCCGGCAACGGGGAGAGTCACAGCGGGGCCTGTCCGACAGATCCTTTTGCCAATCTGGCTCGGAAATTGTGGCCGTTGAGACCCATTCCAATTCACCCCTACAAGCCTTAGGTATTCATTATTCAATATTCATGTTATATAATATATTCCTATTGCTTTTGCCTTTTCTTCCACTCTTACCAGTCCACCCACGCGGTTGGGAAACGGTATGACATTATCCAGTTGGTCCATCACAACATTCCGTCTCGATTTATTTGGTGCCATCCGCCGGGCGACTCTACCTTAGCAGCAGCGACGCCGTTGCCATAGTCATGACACCGCTCGTTTGCCCTCAGGGAGCTGCGTCAACAGTGCACATTAGAGGCCTCGGAGGGCGCCGACGCTGTGGTCGACCCCAAGATAGTCAACAGACGCCGCTCAGTGCGCAACAAAGCACGTGAGTAGACCGGCGCGGGGAGGGTGCTGATCCGACGGGGTTGGCTTATCGCTGAGGCCGGGCGCCGGGACCGTATGGCGGTACTGCTGTACTTTATCGGTCGATGCTAGAAGCTATCGGTGTTAGAGCCAAGTGTCCGCTGACTTTCATTGCTTTGTAATTGGGTTAGCCGTCACGATTGCTCTTCATTCTGTTACGTTGTAGTTTCCATTGTGTTTGGTCTGATGTCCGTTTGACTTGTTGTGTGTTTGTGTGCTTGGCAGCGGGTTTCTTTTCGCACGTGCTGCACTGGGTGCGCCACGAGCGGGCCGACCGGGAGAAGGAGTTTCGCCGCCAGCAGTTGGAGACACGCCGCCAGCAGCGCAGGGAGAAGGAGGACAGTATCGTGGCCTGGGAGGAGCGCCTGCTGCAGGGACAGACCGGAGACTGGCTGAAGGCCATGTGGGAGGTGAGGAGAGTGGGAGGCGTAAGGTCATGTGGGAGGTGGGTGACTGATTGGGGGCGTTTAGACCAGGACTCTCCTTTCAATGTGTGTGCTCTCGTATGTTGAAGCGACGTGGATGTTGTGTTCGGTACTTTGATGAACTTGAGCTCGAAATAAGTGACGGGCTTTGATGAACTTGAGCTCGAAATAAGTGACGTCTCTGTCCACGTCTCTCATTCCTCGCATTGTCCGTTTTTTTTTTTAACCACAGCCATTTACTTACTTTTGAAAGCTCTCTTCCCGGAGCATAGCACACTGTTAAGCAGTAGGTTTGCTAACCATGGAACATTGACCGCCGTTTGTCTGTTCCTGCAGTTACCGCAGATGGCTCAGTTCATCCATCTCAGCCTGCGCGCGCTCAACATCTTCGAGGTACCGCTGTACGAGCTGGAGCGCATGTTACTCGTGCCGCAGTCGTCGGAGACGCTCGCCATGCTGATGACGTCACTTGTCAGGTCAGTGAAGTCTGGCGTCCAGACAGTCAGTTTGCAGTGGGCGTTAAGGTTCTGTAATGCACAGTCCGTCTACGCTCGTTAGTTCTGCAATGTGTGATGTGAATGTCTAAGGATCAGTGTTTTTCTCACGTTCCCAATGTGTGTCTGCTCGCTTTTTTACATTTCCTGACTCGTGTCTGCTCGGTTTTCTAACATTCCCGTCGTGTCTATTCGCGCCTCCAGCGGTCCGCTGATCCGTACCAAGCTCTCGGAGATGCCGCCCATGCCGTACACCATGTGGACCGAGAAGCTGGCGGCCCGGGTGCAGCTGTGGTACCGCGCCTACGTCAAAGAGGCCGGCCAGACGGACCGGCTGCTCGACACACAGGGTATCGAGCCCGACTTCTGGCGAGTGGTCGGCACCACCAACCCGTTCGAGGACAAACTGTTCCACGAGCTCAGCTTCTACCAGCGCGTCTGGATGGTCAAGACCATGTGCGACTTCCTCTTTGTAAGTGAAGGACTGTTCTCTTCTCTGATGATTGTTGGAATAATACTTTCAGTTGTTCACCCTCCATTTCCTTGACATTTTGGATGATCATTCTGCCTGTATCAATTGAACATCTTTTGGTTGGCTACAAACATGAACTAATTACGTCCTTCTGAAGAGACAACAAAATATGCCCTCCTCACTGCTCAGTGTCGACTCATCACGTCTTTCTGTCGGTGCTCCCTGACGTCCTAATCTGTCGTTCGTTTCAGCACAACCACAAGACGGTGCAGGACTGTGTGATGGAGAGCTCGATGACGGAGCCGCGGGAGAGTCTGCTCGGCGTGGACCGGCACGGCTACGAGTACATCCACCTGCCGCACCTGTTCGTTCAGGACGTGCGCCTGTACCGGCGGCGGCCGTGGCGCGCGCCCGACCACTGGCGCGCAGAGCCGCCGGCGCCGCCCCCGCCCCCGCCGCCGCTGCGCGCCTCCCAGCTGGGGCCCGCCTGGACCCGCGCGCGGCTGGAGAAGTTCCGTCGCCAGCTGACTCAGCTGCGCGGCGGCTCCGGCCGGCGCGGCGGCGCGCGCAAGACCGCCGTGCGCCGCGTGTTCACCTGTCTGGGAGGCTCGGCCACGCCGGCCGCCTCGCCTTGCCATAGCGACACGGAGCTTTCCGAGTCGACCCCCGGCTCCAGCGGCCAGAGTGATGCCGACGACGGGCCCGAGTTCACCCTGACCCGCTCCGGGCGGAAGTCGCAGCGGCCTCCGCGCTCCGCGAGCAGGAGGTCGTCCTCTGCCGCCGCCGCCGCCGCGCCGTCCACACCGGAGCCCACGCCGTCGCGCCGCGGCGGCCGCCGCTCGGTCAGAGGCAAGGGGCGTGCGACGAGCAGCAGTCGGGGGACAACGCCCTCCAAACAGCCGTCGACGCCTTCCAAGCAGCCGGCGGCGGCCGATCTGGTCAGTCGGCTGGGCTGATTGGTGTGGTGCAACTGATAGCGTGGGGTGGGTTCAAGAGGGTTAGCCGGTTAGATACACGCGCTTTATACTAACGTGCTCTATATGAGTCGCATTCAAGCATGCTTATAGGTAACGATTCCGACTACATTGTAACCGAGCTGCTGCTGCAGCCTTCATTCATATACTTTTTCTGTCAGTACAAATCCGGAAAAGTAACCCGTTGATCTGTCGTCCGAACTCCGCCTACAGTCATGGTGCTAATCTGCCCTGCGCGCTAACCAAGTGATGTTTGTTTCAGAACGTTTGTCCTCACTGTGGAATGTCGATACGTACCGCACGGGCCCGGAAGGCGCATCGCTGCTTCCAGGAACAGGTGAGTGTTGACGTGCCGCGTATGACAGAACGACGCCTCAGCTTTACTTGACGTGACTTAACTTCGAAATTTGATGTCTGGTGGTGTCACTTATTCATACGATAACGAGCTGATGTGCTTGCTCTGTTTAGATAATGCATACATGTTGGAACTTCTGCTGTGCTGTCAGTTAACTGGTATTTGCCTTTGCTGCGTTCCAGGCGCTGAATTCATCAGTTGCGGTGGCAGCGGCGGCCGATTCGTCATCGGCGCCCTCCGATAATGACGATTCGTCAGACGGCGAGAGTCCACCGCCTGCGCCGGCGGCCCGGAGTCGCGGCCGACGCTCCGCGAACCGGCCGGCGGCGAGTCGCGGCGGACGGCAGGGACGGGCGCCGCGCGGCCGGTCCCGTCCCTCCCGCGGTCGGCGACAGACAGAGGAGCAGGAGGAGGAGGAGGGTCGCGGCTCGGTGGCTGACTCGCTCTCTGTGGCTGACGAGCTGTCGCGGCAGTCGGCGCCTGAGCTGGAGTCGGTTGGAGACGAGCTGTCGCGGCTCTCTGCGCCGGACGCGCCGGACGACCACTCTCCCGACCGCTCGCCGCCGCAGCTGGCACCCGTGTCGCCTTTGAAACGTCCCTCCGAGGCCGCCGGTCCGGCTGATCTCTCAGAAATGGACCTAGATGAGGACACGACCCCAGCTCCGGTGATTGAGAATGGCGCCGCCGGCGATGACAGCGACTCCAAATCATCACCGACCGCTGACACAGCGGCTGACGGTCCCGCAGAGGAGGCCGGGCCCCCTGCGCTGTCGGCCGACGGACAGATGGACACAGTGGCGGGTGGTGATGGACCGGGTGTGGCGGAGTCTGGGCCACAGGATGGGCATTGTGAGGTGACAGATAAACCCGATGGTGTCAGTGCTGCGGGCAGTGATCGAACAGCGGGTAGCGACCGGCCGCCGAGCCCACCCGCCGCGGCCGGCGACCAGCCAATCTCAGGGCAAACGGTCAGTAAAGGCATCGAGCCGAGTGTAGAAAATGGGACTGTGGGGACCGGTGGGGGTGTGGGTGGGGCGTCCGGACCCGTCCTGGAGCCCGGCGAGGAGGCTATGGACGCCACTGACGTGAACATGGTCCCCGCCGAGAGGACAGGGGAACAGGGCACCGATGGCGCACAACTCGTGGATTTTAAGGGCACTTTGGACGCCGTGAAGAGAGAACCCGATGAGCGTAAGTCTGAAACTAGTGACATGGATTGCGAGACTGATGACAGGAAGACAGGAGCAGGCGACCAAAAACTTAAAGCAGACGGGGAGAACCCTGGAGAACTTGACCAGAAGGCTGGAATACTTGACCGGAAATCTGCAACAGATTGTGATAAACCTGGAAGTGGTGATCAGAAGCCCGGAACGCCTGAGCAGAAACCCGCGATAGATGAGAAGCCTGGAGTCGGTGACCAGAAAGCAGCCTTTGATGGCCGCACCATCAAGTCTGAAGCACCGGACGAAATCACCAACCCCGAGCCATCCGACGCAATCGTCAAGTCTGAGCCAGAGGTGAACACCTCAGCACCTCCGGTGAAGAGTGAGCCAGGCGAGTCGCCGCGGGTTAAGGAGGCTGCTCGTGCCGACGGTGGTACCGGCGGCAGTGAGTCGTCGGAAGGGGATGGCGGTGGCGCGGCTGACGGCGAGCTGGCGGTGCCGCGGCCGGTGCCCGAGCCGGAGCACCTGGCCCCGCCCGACCCCGACCAGTTTCAGCTGGTGGCCAGCACGTTCGACGGACTGCGGAAGTTAGTGGACACGTTCGACCCGGCCACCGCCACCGCCGACACCGCCAACAGCAAGGTGGGTTCGACGCGATGATGCGGGTGACCACGTAATGTACAGCGCAGTTGGAGCTGCCCAAAATGCTCTGATTTGATGTGGGTGCCACATTCTCATTAAGTTAGTCTCATTTAGTAAGCTATTTTCAATCGCCTGTTGACTTTAATACCAACCAGGCCTGTAAAAGTTAATTGATGCTTAGCAACCGGCTGCTGCAGCGATAAAGGAAATATGGCCTTTATGTTTAAGCTGTCCACTTTGCAGTGTCATGTCGAGGCTTCCGAAATTTTGATGATGCGTACTTGGTATTGTAGCTGCTCGTCTGTTTATCCCCATTCAACCATATCCAGTCTGACCACGCTTCCCGTTTTCGCGCACTGCGCCCGAGGTCAGAGCTCTGGTCGACCTGACCTAATCGTGGAGCGTGCCGACTGACCGAGCCATCCTCTCGCCGCAGAAGGGACAGAAGCAGCCCGCCTGCGAGGTCGAACTGCATAAGGCGCTGAAGAAGATACTCGAGGAACTGGAACCGCTGGAGACAAAAATCAACCAGTCGGTGCGACGCATGCGCAAACGACTCTGCCAGGAGTGGCTCAACTACATCGAAAGGTGCGCCAAGCCTTGCGATATCCTTATATTTCCCGGGCATCTTATTTCCTTGATATACTTTCACTGTTTGTCGTTTATGAATGTTCTGCTCGTTTTAAAGGGCTGTTTTGATTTTTACTGCATTTTTTCGTGGCTGTCTCATCCATGCTTCAGGCCTCAGCTCTATAATTTAAAGATGTGCCTCATCTGGCATTATCAGAAAGAAGACGTATCTATGTGCCGAGTTTTCCCGTAATTTTCTGGGAAGGAAAGAACGACTGAACCGTTTAACACGCTGAACCACCCGCTGTGTCCCCGCCAGGCCGGCCGACTACGAGGACCCGAACGAGGCGGCCTGGGTGGAGCCGGATCAGCAGCCGGAGCCGACCCCGTCCAAGACGGAGGAGCGCGACTCGGAGCCGTCCCCCGAGCCGTCCGACGACGAGCAGTCCGTGGATGGTGAGTGGACGGACTGCAGGCCGGGGCACTCGTCAGGGGGAGGGGAGGGCACGCTATCGGACAGAGAGCGCGGGTGGCTGATGACTGGCCGGTACTGATAATGTTTGAATACATAGATTGTTCTTGGTTTATCTAGAGATCCGATAGCCTCGTGGGGCTGAAGCGTTTGTGATCGTTTTTCGCTTTCGTTTCGTCAAAAGCACGGGTTAGGACTAAGGAGACGTAGGAAATCGATTATAAAGACTATTGCCAGCAGTACCGCGTAGCGTATGAGTTCTAGCGTTTGAATATGGATTAAGAGAGAAGGTTCACACGACTTAACAGCGTAACCTGGGTGATTGGGCGCTACTGATTTGTACGCGCTAGTGGCTTGTGTAGCTAAGGGTCTAATTTACCCAATTATCTACCGACTATGAGACAGTCTGTGTCCATTCCTCCACAGCGGACGGACGCCGCAAGCAGCGCAGTCGAAGAGCCAAACGGAAGCGGGTCAACTACTGCGTGGACGGCGCCGGCGGCGCGGCCGGCGAGGACGCCAAAGACTCGGAGACCTGGCAGACCAGCTCGCGCGGCCGCGTGCGAAAGGTGCGCAAAATGGACGACTTTGCGTACGAAGAGGCTGATGATACGAGTCGAGACCGCTCGTCCCCGGCTGACGACGACGACTTCTCGGTGGCAGAGGGCCGGCCGACGGTCTCGCCGTCCAAGGTGGCGCGGTTCGCGCGGCCGGCGGGTGCGTCGGGCGACAACATCTCCTGGGAGTCGTACCGTCAGAAGATGCTGCAGCGGGAGCAGCAGCGCAAACCGCGGGCGGCGCCGCGGCCTGCACGCATCACAGAGCCGTCGCCAGCGTGGAACAGCGAGCTGCCCATACTGAACGAAAACCTCGGCGACCGCGTCAGCCGAATCCGCAGCGAGCTTCAGCGGAAGATGGTGCGACGCCCGGCGGCGAGCGGCGCGGCCGGCGCGCAGCGGTCTACCGGCATGACCAGCGCCTCGCCGAAGACGCCGCTCGGAGGGCGTGTTCTGGTGAATCGGACCAACCCGCTGGGCGGCGCGATCACGAAGGTGGTTCACACGGCCGGCGAGACGAGTCCGTTCGTGCTGCGAATGGGACGCGACGGCCGTGTGTTCATGGACAAGGTGGCGGGCTCGCCGGGGGCGAGCGGGTCCCAGGCGACCGGCAGCACCAGCCAGGCCTCGGCGACCCCGGCGTCGTCGGCTGCGTCCCCGGCCCCCTCCGGCAACGTCACTGCCAGCAAAGTGACCGTGGTGCTGCCCTGCAAGGACCCCAACACGGGCGACACCATGTACATGAAGCTGCCGCCGGATCAGGCCAACTCGATCCTGCAGTCGCTGCAGCTGCCCGGCATCAGCTCGGGCGCCACGGCGGTGAGCACGTTCACGGCGGCCGTGGCGCCGGTCCGGCCGGGCGCCCCGGGCGTGCGCGCGCCGCTGCGGCTCACGCCGGCGGCGGCGGCCGCGGTCGGTGCCGTGCCGGCCGCCGCCGCCGCGCCGTTCCGCGCCATGTTCTCGGCGCCGGGCGCACAGCTGCTGGGCTCTGTCTCCATTCCAGCGACCGCTCCACTGCCGGCTCCAGCTCCGGTGCTGCTGACCGCCGCAGCACCAGTGCGAGCCCCGGTACCAGCTCCGGCGCCAGCCCCGGTTCGTGCTGCAGTTTCAACAGCGACTTCAGTCCCTGTTCCTGCTCCTGTCGGGGCCCCTGTTTCAGCACCTTTCCCCGCTCCAGCCCCCGCCCCGGCTCCAATGCCGACCACGCCCCCGGTGCTGTCGCGTTTCCCCCGCTCGGCTACAGCGGTGACACCCACCTCCTCCCCGGCGCGTGCCCGTCTCCCGGGACCGCCTCTCCTCTCACCACCTGCGACAACCCAGCCGCCTGTCTCGACCGCCGTCCAGCCGCCACACCGCTCTGTACTAATGCAGCACGTGCAGTCGCTGCCGGTGCCGCCGGGCTCACCGCGACCGACCCTCCGCGAGCCGCCGCCGCCGCCACCGCCTCCACCCCCAGCGCCTGTGGCCCAGCCGCCCGTGGCACAGCCTCCCGTGCAGCTGCCCACCGATGTGGCATCACGAGTGAAGGCGGCCCTGCAGCAGGCTCAGGCCAAGGGGATCCCTCTGGAGCAGCAGCAGGCGCGGAGACTGGCGACGAATGTGATGAACGAGGTGGCGTCAGCGCCGGCCGCGACGGCGCCCGTGGTGTCTGCCGTCCCCCAGCAGCAGGTGCTGGTCAGCTCTCCCCGGAAACAGCAGGCCATTCGGCCGCTGCTGCCGACCACGCCGGAGCGGCCGGCAGCGTCCGCGGGCCGCCCGGTGCTTCTGACGAGTTCCCCGCGGCCTCTGATGGCCGCCCGGCCGACCGTGCTGGCGGCGGCGCCCACCCTGCTGGCGGTCAGCTCCCCGCCGGTGCTGCAGGGCGGAGCCCCGCAGACCACCTTCCTGACCGTCTCACAGCCGGCGCTGCTGACCAGCGGCCCCGCCACCCTCATCAGCTCCCAGCCCGCTCTGCTGGCGGCCGGGCCGGCGCTGGCGGTCACCGCTGCCGCTCCCGTGGTCCGGCCGAACGCTGTGGTGGTGAGTCGCCCACCGGCGCCCGCCGGCCGCGCCGTGGCCGGGCCGCCGCCCATGCAGCGCGCGCCGCGCTATGTGTCCTCTAGTGTACAGTTTGTGGCGGCACCGCCGGCCGCCCCCGGGCCGGCAGCGACAGCTGCGGCGAGCTCCGGACAGCGGCTGCCCGTACCGCAGCAGGGCAAAGTGGTGGTCATCAAGTCGGGCAACGAACAGAAACTCGGGGTGCTGATGCCCAACGGACAGATCCTCGAGTTCTCCGAGAAACAGGCCAACAGTGTGCGAATGGAGGCGACCAAGCATGCGGGTTCGGGCACGGCCTCCTAGGCGACCTAGCGACGACGGCGAAGATGCATGAGCTGACACTGTGGCATGCCACCCTTCCTCGGTTGTACTTTTAGCGACTTTCGCCACCATGCATAACTTATTCCATTATTGTCAATACAGTTTCTACATATGTGAGTGCATAACTGTGTTTGGTTTGGAGGGGTGGTGGCGATGCTGTTTTGTAGATTTGTTGCGGATAGGAGCATGGTGTGCGCGGCGGCATATGGCGGTCACTTTTCTGGAGACGGGATTTCACTGCCTCTTTCCTGAACATTAGCGTCACACCGTGTCTATGGACGCATGGACGACGCAGTCAGATCTCGGGGGGGGGGGGGGGGGAGAGTCTGTGGAAGGGACTGTGAAGTGGGACGGGCGTGAGTCGGGCACAAGTACGGAACAAGGTAGTTATTGCAGTCGTTTGACCGTGGATGGGAATCTGCATTCTTGGGCACGATACGCTATCATTGTCATACAGTGGCTAGTGATTGATAGAGACCAGGCTGAGGTAGATGATACTGTTAGCCCCCAACCTGCTGACACTGACTGTGTCAAGGGGCCTGAGGGCCTGCGAGGGTAAGTGAAAGATAGCGTGTAGACGATCTGACGTCATGAGTCGCACGCTAGCCCTAAAGCCGGCTGCAACAGGTCGCAGGACGGCCAAACGATACTGACCGATTCGATGTTTGTATTTGTCGTCAGACGAGCATCGCGATTGTTACCGGGCCGTGGCACAGCCGCTCAGAAAAGACGTATAAAAGTGTATTGGTGCAAAGCATAGTCGGATGGGAGGGGCGCCAGTCGCGTGCACACCCTCACAGCTACAGCCGCGCTCCCAAACACGCACTAAGCGAGTAACGGCGAGTCCGGGCACTCGAGTCTCGACATGATAAGCAACACAAGAGTTCGAGCTCAAGTGTCCATTTTACCCCCAACTACCCAGCTGGGTGCAACAAATCGAGTCTCCCAGATGGGTAAAAACGTATAGAACTCCCTGGAGGGGTAAAATGTACTAATCGAGCTTCCCAGCGGGCTGTAGCGTGCGGAGCCCCCAGTCGCGTCGTTCTCCATGCGCGAATCGGTTTGTAGGTCCGTCTGATGGCATATTCTCACCGGCTAGGCGACGTCACGCGGCGCACACTGGCACACAGACACACAATCTCTGACCGAAGCGTGGCACCGCGCACGGGGCGGCGGCCGTGAAAAATTGTAACCCCGGGACTCCTAACCGAACCACTACTCGGCAGCAATCTCCGCTCGCGCCAGTCGAGTATATACAAAACAACTACAGTCAGGTGAAAAGCAGGCACGCACGATACACGCTCGAGTCGGGACGGGATCGCGCCGACCGTCCACATAGCTATTTGCACCAGATCAATGATTGTCTACGATTTGCACGGGTCTGCGGGCCACTAAGCGCTGCCCGCCTGGCGTCTGTCCGTCCGCCAGCTCGCTGTGATATGGCCCAGGGGCTTGGCCCACCAGTCTGAAATGGCACAGGTGATCTCACGACCCCTCCTCCACGGGGGCTCCTCGCGACCCAGCCAGGCACCGGCCCAGTCAGCCATCATCCACCAAACACCGAACAAGCGCTATTGCCTCGATTATCGCTGCGCCGGCGTGCCAGCAAACCAACTATGAAAGGCACAAAACATGGGGAGTCGCCGGACGTGTCGCCCTCTGTCGGCGGCCGGATGAGATCGTAGTGCGCGCGGCGGCCGCCGGCGCTCACGACACGCTGGAGATAGCGTTGCGCGGCGATCCCATTTGTGTGAGCACCTTGTCCAGCCACTGAAGCGGGCCGTGCAGGTGGATCTCGATCCAGCAGGGTGTCGAGGTGACGTCCTGACGGTGGTACTCGGCGCCCCAGCCCTTCACGAACGACATCCTGTCGGAAAGGGGAGATTCGGGCCACTTAGTGGGCGGGAAGACCACCAGGAGAAAGTAAGCGAGAAGCGATCACACCGGGAGGAGACGGCAGTGTTCCATTTTTCAGAATTTTGGGTGGGAAATCACACCTAATGGGGAAAATATTTCCACCCCAAAATAAGAAAAAATCGCATTACTTCATCTTCGAAAAAAATCGTGCATTCGAACAGCCAGGTGGCATGACATGGCAGTCCACATCCTTTTCTTTTAGATCCTGTAAAGATCCTGACATGAAACCCCGCTTCATCAATTAGCGTTAAAAATGGTGTTGCATCCTTTTAAAACAAAATGTTATATGGTTATTTACTTCCTTTTCTCATCCCGTTTTTTTTTCTTCCTCATCGTCACACCCAACCAAAATCCAATTTTAGAACACTGGGAGACGGTTGGGGTGAGTGAAGAGTGATCGCCACCCGCCAATAGAAGTGATGAACGAGATCGTCCCATGTGAACGATGCAAATGGCTGTTAAATTGCCGCTTTAATAAAATTGAAAACCCGGAGTCCGGAGAAGGGGAATTAAACTGAGGCCATTTGAGAAATGACGCCGCTTAGAGGGCTGGAATGAGCGCTTTTTTCCACAACCGATAGCATATAGCTCAGATCGTGTTCTTCGCAGTCTCACCTGATGGTGCACATTTTGGTGAGCTCGAAGACGGCCTCGTAGCCATGGTTGACGCTCTGTGAGAGCAGCTGCGCGAACTCCTGGTTGTTGAAGATCTTGAGACTGCAGCCGGCCGGTATTTTACAGACTGTGGAGGGGTGGAAGCCGTGGTGGTGGTTGCAGTTGCGCGACTGCACGAATATGGCCGAGTCCGAGAGACACTCGGCGTACACCTCGCCGCCCACGTAGTACAGGTGCACACCTGGAGAGAAGGACGGTGTCAACAGTCAAACCACCGACTGATGTCTACTGTCTAGTGCTCATAAAACAACTGGCATGTGGACAGAGGATTTCATTTCCTCAACAAGAGCAATAAATTGGAGCTACGCATCTTTGCAGGTCATTTATCGGTCAACTCTCCGAGGCGATTATGGGTGCTCCCGATAGTGTTGTGGCGTTTCTCACCTTCGCTTATATGTTTGCGGGTGCTCCCGGTGGTTAAGTTTCACCTTTCCGATGTGTCTGCGGGTGCTCTCCATTCTCATCCTGACCTTTCCCGATGTGTTTGAGGGTGCTCTCAATTCTCACCTTTTCATATGTGCGCTGCCGTTACTCTCACATTTTCCGATGTGTTTGCAGGTGCTCTGAACTCTCACCTTTTCTGATGTGTTTGCGGGTGGAGTTATAACTCACCTTTTCCGATGTGTTTGCGGGTGCTCTCGATGGTCGAGTTGCGGTTGACGTTGGACAGCTGGCCCAGGCAGAAGCGGTCCGACTTGTGGTTGGGATCGGTGAATCCGTCTACTACCACCGAGTGAACCGACGCGTGGAACACCTCTCCCACGCGGTTGTTGAGCTCGTAGTAGGCGATGCTGGCCCAGCACTGCGGCTCCTGCAAACGGATCGACGGACCACAGTCAGCGTCACTGGCAGACCGCAAATATTGACCGGTCAATACGGATCACGTGTGTCGTGTGTAACTGACCAGCTTTTGACGGCTGTCGACTGATTACGGAGCGAGCGAAGCGAGCGTAGTCTTTCCTTAGATTAACGGAAATTTCTGAGTATGAGCGGCCGGCCGGCCGGCCGGCCGGCCGGCCGGCCGTGGTCACGCTTTTGCGAGGCTTATATCTCAGCAACCACTTGACCGATTTACACGCGGTAATTTTTGTAGGGTAGCTTCATTCCTTCTACCAAGTATTGGACTATTCCCGATGCATGTGGGTGACCCCTTATGCACGTGCCACGTGCAAAACGAAGAGGTGTCACTTTTGTAATTGTTGCAATATCTCGGTAACTACTGGGCCGATTGCGCTGAAAGTTGGCATGTAGGTAGGCACTCACTAGGCAATGCATATCCATGTGCCAGAGTTGGGGTGCTGCTGCACGTGCGCACGTGCAGGGGTCGATTCCAGATCTCGAGAACGGCTGGACCGATGGCGCTCAAATTTGGTACATGGCTAAGGACCGGTTAGTAGGGTGCCGTGCAAAAGTCAGTTGGGACCCATTTTGCACGTGCGCACGTGCAGGGTGCCGCTTCCAGATCTCGAGAACGGCTGGACCGATTGTGCTCAAATTTGGCACATCGCTAGAGACCGGTTAGTAGGGTGCCGTGCACAAGTCAGCTGGAGGTACCCCCTCGAAATTTCGCACGTGCAAGGCTCACCCTCTCGCTCGCTCCGTTAATCGCCCCAAAAGGCGTTATACTGGTAGTGTATCAGACAACATAGCTGATAACATAGCTACGAGTTTATTTCATTGCCTTATCGGCAGAATAAATCATACTGATAAACATTCCCATAAAGTAAGTTTAAAATTGTCATGATAAACACATTTCATATTTTGCACGTTTCAGGCTGATCAGCAAAAAGCAATGTTTGCAGTTCAAATTGCGTAGTGACGACTCCAGAACGCAAAGGAACGGAGACACACTACGCCCTGCAATGGCTACTACCACGCTCGCGGAAGGGACAGCTGATTAGGTCCGCGGGCCGGGGTTCATCTTCTGAGAACACGGTGCACATGGCTCGGCCAGACAAACTGCAGCTGTGAGCGTCTGGCCGTTACTGCCCACCGCCGGAAGCGTGCACCCGATACCCGGCGGACGGGGAGCCGGTCCGAGCTACTACACCAGCGGAAAGGCAGAGCTCCAGACCGCTACACCGGCTGAGCGGTGGCCGATTCAGTTAGCTTTTAAGCGGACAAACAAAATGTGATACAGCAAAATAAGCCATCTTGACCAAGACCGAATACAGATGTTGTCAAATGTCAGCAGATAAGGGTTGTCGGCCTAGCCCTATTTTGAGACATTTAGGGTGGGGTAAGCGAAAGTTCACTATCCCTTTTCATCCCCTCCCCGTCACTCTCGACATCGCACCTGGAATGTGATGGGCTGCACGTCGCCGGTGACCAGGGCGCCGCCGCCGGTGCTCGTGTCCATACGGTTGGAGGTGTCGGCGCCGGCGGTGGAGGGCGCGGGCGGCGGCGGCTCCTCCTGGCTGTAGGCGGGCGGTGGAGTGCCGGCCTGCAGGCTGAACGGAGACTGCGGGTCGGACGACACCGAGCCGGGCGAGCCCACCGACCTGGGGCACGGGGACGGAGAGCGTCAGTAAATAGAACTGGGGACGGCAGGAGTGTCATAAAATTACAGACCTCGGGAGGAAGAGGAGTCAGTACACATATTATTTTAGTCTAAGAGCGAGTCGATTACTGGGATAATTTTGTTCACAAAACCAACACAGTAATATTCCCAGCAAAGTAGATACCTTGGGTTATCTATAAGGCACAACCCAGCAACCTAGAAATATAAAGCATTATAAAAATCACTGGAGATTGTCTGGTGCAAGAAAGTGAGAGATGATGACTGGCCGTCTGAATCTAAGACCCCCATCGATCTTAGGCATGGTCTAAGCAGCACAGAATACGGAAGAACCGTTCTGGGGGATCCCAGAGTTGAGCTGATCTGGTGAAACACCGACCGAATACATGATACAAAGTATCAAGCGACGGCCAGATATATGGGCAACTGCTAGTTCTCTGGCCCAGAAACCAGACGCTTTGGAGTAGACTTGCAAAGCGACTGCATATCAAAACGGACATACATCCGTCGACCGTCTGCTCCCACAGACCAGCTGGTCATACAATGTCAACAGACCGAATCCTCTCAATGAATGCCTCAACAAGCCACGCTAGCCTTTATCGCCCCCTCGGACCACATGCAGACCACCACCCTATGTCGTACTCACGGTATTGATGAGAGCGGCGACGGCGCGCCGTGCGGCGGCGAGCCCGGCTGACTGAATCCCTGGCCGCTGAAGCTCACGTTGTGCGGCATTATGGGCTCAGCCTGCTGCTGGAGCGGCCCGCCCGGAGACGGGAATGAGAGCATCGAGTGTCCCGGCGCGAACTCGCTGTGACGGGGCACCAGCACCGGTGGCAGCACTGTACGAGAGGCGGGCAGGTCAGAGAATGAGAGATAGGCACCATCAGACTGCACTGCGGAAACGATTAAAGGGTCCACATGAATTACTCCTTGATGACATTGATTGATTTGTGATTTTAGGCGAGCTAGGAACGCGAGGGCAAATGGGGAAATGATCTGGCAGCGGACGCCAAATACCAGACAGCGCTACGTCAGGTCTGGAGCGTGGAAATCAATATGCAGAGAGACAGAGGCAGATTGAAATTTTGCGAGGCCGCACGGCCATACACGGAGACAGACGCACAATAATCAGATAGTAGATACAGCGGCGTGGAATAGTATGGTCATATGAGATGGGATTTTGATGACGATTAAAATTGATCGAATGATTGAAAATAAACTGATAAAATTGACAATGAAAACGAGCCAATAAGTGAGGTGTTCAGGTTTGGACTTGAAAAAACTGGCCCACGTCCTCCATACCAGATTACCAGAAATGGAAATTCATCTCCCGATGAATAAATGAATTGATTCACGAAGGCGTGAGGTAGAAAATACGGTTTTGGTGCTATTCTACGTCAAAAACAGATAAATCTTTGTGACAAACATGGCGGTGGGGCTCAGAACGGACATCCATATCAATGAAAAACGATGAACAATTGAAAAAAGCAATGACAATGGCTTTCAATAATTCGGGCTATTTTCTGGTTTTTAGGTTTCATACGAGAACTTCACGACGAAGTCAACGTGTCCATAATCAGGTTCGATCGTCGTGCTGCAAAAAAAAAAAATCGGACCTGCAAAACAGTTTTGGCACAAAGCAGATTCTGTTAAAAAAAAACTAACACAGAACGCTCAACTGATGTTCAACTAGCATACTGGACCCCAGAAGGTAAAAAAGGAAGTTTCAAAGCTGAGCAAAACGTGACAGAGTACCTAAGTGAAGCAAAGGAACGCAGTTGGGCACGAATGAATTCGGAGTATTTTACGTCAAGGCGAGTAGCTACCGATGACACACGCGTCAGCACGCGACCGGAAGGGTCGCCGTGCAGCCGATCGACCCAGCGCGCCCTCCACGGCGCAGGTAATCCATAGAAACGGCACGGAACGACCGGGGCGGGACGGGGGGCGGGTCGAAAACACGGACATGCGTCACCGGAACTGGCCGGCCCGAAAATAGCGCTCCGACCGCTGCCGGCGCGTGCCGCTGGTCAAACGGACCGTACCACTCACCAGGGCTCTCCACGCGCCGGTAGTGGTACGGGTTGATGCAGACGTCCTTCTGTTTGGCGTTAAATGGGTAGGCGCAGTCCTCGACGGGCTTTAGCTCGTGGTGCGACTGGAGATCGGGCCAGCGCCACACACGGCAGTAGATGACGTGCGGCAGGCCCTTGCGGTGCGAGACCTGTCGACAACGGAGTGGAAGACGTGAACACAAAGTCGCAAAATATGCAATAAAATATCCCCATCCCCTACTAAAATAAAATGTCCTCAGAGTCATTTAAATTTAATGTATGTGTTGATAAGACCACAAAAAATAAGCAAATCACAGGTCGTATACCTACAACAACACTAAATAATACCCAGCTGAAGATTAAAATTGCCACCACATTCAAACCACAGCTCAATTATGTTCGGCCGAATTTCTCACCTGTAGTCGCCCATCCAGGCTCCGCGGGATGGTGACACACTTGGTGCGCTGCCCTGGGGAGCTGAGCGCATTCTCCAGGTCCTCAAGAGCTCCTTTCGTCTTCTTCAGCTTCTTCACGAGTGCATCCACTGCCTTCTCTGCCCATTTTTCTTCCTCGTCGCCTTGTTTCCAGCCTAGCAGCTTTTTGACTGCTGGACTGGTGAATGTGAATAAGCTATTCAAGCTAGACATACTGTCCCCTGAACAGATTCACTGAAAAAGAAGAACATATCAAAACAAAGCACAATAAAAACGTACCTGAAAGTCACTGAAGACAACAAAACTCTTGAACAGTGTCTTTGTATGGAACTTGTAAGGAGCATGCAGATGTGTAAAGTGGTTGTTTTCTGGTAAGGTAACAGCAGCCCTTATGGGGTCATCAGATGGTCCTCTAAAGCAAACAGATGGCTCAAGTCTGAGACCACCAACTGAGGGTCTTCAGAGCTCGCCCTGTGGCTGAGGGTTCAACCGAGGGTTCTCAAGCTTGCATAGGGCCCTCAGAGGTTCTCTGCTAGCCCCACGGTAATCTGTTGACCTAAAAGGGTCTCTTAGATAGTCTCAGGGCCCTTTGTTGGCCTCAGGGACCTCTGTTGGCTTCAGGGACCTCTGTTGGCTTCAGGGACCTCTGTTGGCCTCAGGGATAAGACCAACCTAATGTCGGTCTCTGAGGGCTCGCTGCTGATCTATGTTGGTCTCTGAGGGCTCTCTGCTGGCATCAGAGGTCCCTCAGTTGACCTCAGAGAATCCACATTTGTCCTCAGTGTTCTCAGTTGGTCTCAGGGTCCAGTTTGGCCTCATGGGGCATTTTCTTAGGCTAATAGGGTTGCCTGATTTCATAAAAGTCTCTCTGTCAGTTACAGAGGAGCTTCTGCTTGCTTCAGACTTCCCAGGGCCCTTTGTGGGCATCAGGTTTCAATAGGGCTATCACTTATCAGTTATCAGTCCCCTCTGTAGACCTCAGAGATTGTAGGACCCTAATTTGGCCTCATAGGGTTCCTCATGCTCTAACAATTGCTCTCTGTTGGTCTCAAAGGGCCCTTGCCCATCTATTGATCTCACTGCACTCTATTGGCCTCAGGTGTCAGAAGGCCTTTGACTGGTCTCAGAGGATCCTCTGTTCCCCTAAAAGGACCCTCTATTGTCCTCACAGGGTCCTCTGAAGTCTAACAGTGGCTCCTTTATGCCTAAAGGTGTCTATTGTTGGTCTAATAGGGCTCTCTTATACCCTGGGATACCTAAGGTCCTCTTGCATACACCATTGGCTATCAGCATATTAATGCTGACCTGACAACTCACGCCTACAAATACCTTCCTTTCTGTCCCCTTCCCACAGAATGTCAAAGTGCAACAATCAAACAATGCATTCAGAACATTGCTGCTGACCCAAAAAACCAACTAAAGACTAAGATGTCATGACATGAGCTAAGGTCATGTCGCAGAACAGCTTGTCCACTACTCCCTAATACAGCAAGGCCATTTCATTTGGTGTTGCATCTTTTCCCATAAAAAATTGCATGCAATATGCCAGGAAACACACATTTCAGAATTCAGGCTTCAAAAGACCTCAGATGCATGTTACAGGGGTTAGTGATGAAAAAGAAACTAATTGACATGTCAACAAATTACTGCAGTATGATGCTGGGAACTCAGAGCACTGAGCAATCATTCAAACAGCCTGTGGAGCTATTTGTAAGCATTTTGAGCGACATCATATGAACTCAGCTAGAGTAATCAGCTTTAACACTTTGTTCAGGTCTAAACATTTATAAGCCAGTGCAAAACACAGCATTTAAATTATGGTTATCATCAATTATCATGGCATACAAAACAGTAATGTGAATATTTCTTCCAAAACTAGTGATAGCCCAAGGGAAGGGAGGTGCAGATAGCATGCAGGCCACAAGGGCACATATATCTTCAAGAGTTCTGAAAAGAACAAGAGTCATATGTCTTTACCTATCTTTGAGCTTGTAGTATGGTCCTCAAGAATAAAGTTTGAGAAAGTACAAATAATATACAACTTCACACACAAGGTAAAACACTTAGGTACTAAGTTAAAACAGAACCTTTGAAAAAACCAGCAAAAATAAGTTTTTTTTTGCCACTCATTACTGTGCCTTTGTTGCAACACTTCCTGTTCCAGGTCATTCACTCTAGATTGCTTCAAGACATTAGACAACTGAAGATTTGAGCAAGTTAACATAAATGTATTTATCAGAATGTCCCAAATGAAATTGCAAAATATTAAGTTTTTTTTTTTTAAGTATTAATGAGTTAAATTTTAAGTAGGTGTAGGCCTCAAAATTCAAATATTAATGTTTATAGAGGTAGGTAGGTATGTCCCAAATTGGGAAATAAGCATTTCTATTTCGGTGTAATAATGTTATCTAAATATCAGGACAAAGTCAAAGTGCATTTAATATATGCATTATAATGGTGCTAGGTAGTAGGTATATCAAAGATGTTCTTAATTAAATTTAAAAAATATAAGAAAGCTGCATTTCACAAGCTGAAATTGTTGAATGTTGGACTCTCGAGCTGGAGCAGCCTCAGCCTTGCAGTTGACACATTCTCACCTGGTTTGAATGAAAAAATATCCCACTTACTGACACATCGAAAATAGACTATCTAGACCTCAAACACGCCACAACTATCCACCGAGCCACCGCTCTCCACCGACGACCGACGATGAGTAACTACTCACTTCAGTCATCGGCCTTCCCGCTAACGCCATTCCCCGGCCATTGGGTTATGACTCATGCACAGGCGCCCATCGACGGCGCCCGCGCAGGCCGGCGCATAACAGCATTGAGCATGCGAAGTGCGTATTTGTAATTCGGAAGCACACCCACTCAGAGGTACGTACCACGCTTTATCCAGATCCGCCAGCAAGCCGGATTTCGGGAATCCTCAATCACCTCATCGCAAATTCTCCAGAACCGTGCCGCCGGGCGCCGCTTGCAAGGATCCTGCTCCTGGCAGATTTCAAGGTTGTTTACATATCCTTCAGACATAATAAATCACGCTCGTTGTGTATCCATGAAATAAGATAAACACATTTTATAGAATTATATAATGAAATAAGATTTAGATACCACTAACTAAGAATAATGACGGATTATTGGGACACTACTTTCCTTTGGTGTTCTTGCGCCTCACTTGGACGGCGACCGGACGCCCATTCGCCGCCTCTCTGGCGCCAGTAGGCGTCACTACTGTCGCCTGAATGTCGCTGCGGTCGCCGTGGCCGTAGTGCCGGGTCCGCCGCCCGGCGAGGTCCGCAACCGGTTCGCGTTCCTGAGCGCCGTGGGGTCGTCGCAGCCTCATCAAGGGCGGACAGTCGGGATACATGGGGGTCGGGTGCGCTATCACTCCCTCAATCTCATTCAAGGCTTCAAGACAGTCGGATAACTGGCGGCTCGCGCTGCCGACTCTCTTATCGAAGGCCCCAGGCTCGGCCCCGGGCGGGCTGTGGGAAGCTTGATAAAAATGTGTTCGGTTTATCGTTGTTCGGATTATTTATTTCTTTCCAAGAGGTTAGAACTCGGTCGGAGGGATTCGGGTCTGTAGAAATCATGACCAATGGGGCTTGCCATCGTCAGTCCGGGTCCAGACCCGGGTCCGACCCGGGTCCAAGGCTCAAGGCTGACGGTTAGGCTAGCCGCTAGGCCCGACAGAACACTGTAATGAGGGCGTTGTGTCAAAAATCAGGTTAACCCGCGCCCGGCTGGGGTCCTGGATTTCCACGCCCTGCTGGGGGGGGGGGGTGTTTGAACACCCCCCCCCCCCTTGTAACTCGGCTCCTGAGCCACGTAGCGATACGCGGAAGGCGGCGTTCGAAAGAGCGTCAAAAATAATGACGAAATCACTTCAGTCAATTTTTTGGTCAGGTCAAAGGTCAGGTCACAAGAGGTCATTGAAGGCAAAATTTCGCCGATTTCCAGGTCGAATGTCGACAATTTCCAAGAAGCCAACGCATACCCAGCCAGCAATTCGCTTGGGCTGAACTGTGGCAAACGTCGGGCAGCTTGGGCTTAGCTAGGGTTTGCCCACTTTGATCAAAACCAATGTATTTTTTACTAGGGCTGAGCTGGGGCATGCCGCAGCTATGCCCACGTGCGGATAGCAGTAGCTCAGCCCGACATCTGCCTGCGCATCCAAAACAGGCTTAACTTGGGCGGAGCGCGGGCTGATCAAGCTGGCTGTGTCCTTCGGCTAACTGGAGTAAAGCCGTAGCTTAGCCATACTTGTTCGGCTGTACGCGCATGCGCACTTCTGCGCCAATCATGTGCAGCGTTTGTGACAGTCTGCGCGCTGTGCGACGAAACGACACACCGGTGTTGGGGCATTTGGTGGTTGATGTTTGAGTTCTCTATATACCGTGGATGTTTGGGCGCGTGTGACAGCGCGAAGAAGGGATAGTGCTCACTGCTCTTATCAAGTGGACTGGCATGGAGTTTACGGTAGGTAAGTGTATTGAATGGTGCGCTTGATCGTATGTAAACGTCATGATTTTGACTGAATTTCACACCATCAAACATGAAGCTGAATAGCTGTTCAGCCTGGCGACTTATGTATACCCTCGCTCAGAAAAGCCGCATTCCGTGCCTTTATATCTTTGTGAAATACCAGCACTTCTGAACAAGGAAAATGAAATACAAAACACAAATATTTATCTACTTATAACCGAGCACGCTCATTCTCTCTCTGTCCGCGTTGAAAATCGAATGAAAATTTTATACGGATCAATGAGAAGTGCTTTTACAGTCCTAAATGCAACAATAAGTTATTTTTCAAGGAAACATGCAATGTAAATTAAACCAATTAATCTCTTTTACAGGTACGTACCATTAGAGCAAATGGTTCCAAAAATTGAAGTTATACAAACCAGGACCGGGTGGACGCCGCAGTCGCCCTCGCCCAGTGGTTTAGCGGAAACTGCCTGCTTATAATTAAGTAGGTACACCTATGTACATATGGAAACTGCGCCGAAAGCTGGCCGACCATCTACTGCAGATGTGTGTGTGTGGAGGAGCTAGACGCCTCCAAAGCTCCCATTCACCAGAGTGAAGTTCCTTATAAACGATTGTTTGCTAATTGCTTTATGTCTTATGAGCGATTACTTGCTGTCCTTACTTTATGCTTTCGGTTGGGTGTTCAACTAAGTATTATGAACGGGGAGGGAGGCTAGCGGGCCTTATGATTGTTTTGTAGTTTTGATGGCGCTTTTTCACGACTCATGCCATATTATTGCTGCAATTTGCAGTCTACTGTTTCATGTATTTTTGTTTCATTTGACGTGTCTGTAGTCGTTTGAAATATACATTCAATCAAAGTCAACCACTACTTTCCTTTCGCAATGCTCGATGACCGGTTGACAGAGCATATGAGTGACCGTAACAATTTTGAATATGCATTGTAACCGCACAACCTGCTGAAAGTGCATTGGCTGCTCCTTGCTGCTTGATCCAGTGTGGAGTAAAAGCAAGATGAAGTCAAGTCGAGACTTGAGAAAACAGGAGCCGTCACTCGAGCCGAACCCGAGCAAAGCCACAGCAGTTTGCAATGTATAAACCCCATTCACTTCTATGGCTTAAGTCGGGATAGACAGGGCACACAGAGTGGGCTTGCCGTAGTTTAGCCCGCTCGGGCCCAGAGTAACCTCCATTATATAAATGGATTCACTGCTGGGGCTTAAATCGGGCTAACGCCAATCGTCGCTCAACTAGGGCTAAACTACGGCTGTCCGGAGCTCGCAGAGCGGGCATACCTCCGGCAGAGCATGGGCTTTAGTCGGCGTTTTTGTGTCATACGCCGACTTTAGCCCAAGCCCTAGCCGACTTTAGCCCGACTTAAAATCTCGGGCAATCCGCACTTGAGCCTGCTTGGGCCCGGAGCAAAATTGCTAGCTGGGATAACTCGGGAACCAATAGAGCTACAGCGCCGCGGAAAAGCGCATTCGATAGCCCTATTAACGCCCTTTCTGAGTAATTCTCTAAGATTTGACCTTACGTCAACGGTTTTGCCTGCAGGGGGTAAAAACTGCAAAAATAGCTGATTTTTTCGGAAACAGTTTTTCTGCAATAACTTTTGACCCAAGCCTTGTACGAGCTTACTTTTACCGGCATCGTGTTCCTCTCGTCAAGACGCATCGAATGAACTATAACTTGACCTTGAAAGGTCAACTTGAAAATTTGACCTCAGGTCAAGGTCATGACCTGACCGGAAAGGGTCATGTTGCATATCAGTCGATCCGTATCGTCGAGCTGAGCACATCTAAGGCGTTTTCATCGCTCTAGCATGCCTCTATCAAAAGTTATTTGCGAAAAACTGTTAGATACCATTCGTGACCTAAGATGACCTCAGGGCATAAACAGGGGTCATGGACACCATTTTCATGTTCAGTGTGTCTAAACCACTTGTAATTCAGTGTTTGGTAGTGTTTATAATGTCTTTCGTCCAATAGAGGCGCATTTCAATTTTCTCCCATTGACTTATAATGGGGAGGTCGCAAAATTGACCTGACCTTAGGTCATTGATATCAAAATTCTGAGATATACATTTTGTACATGCTATTGCTCTTAGCAATCGCTGAAAGTTTCAAAGCGATCGGTCACTCGGTGTAGCTATGACAGACATTGAAACTTTTTAGGAGGTGAAGTCACTTCAAGTGACCTGGTGACCTGACCTTGAATGACCTTGGTCTAAAATTTTCACAACATGTGTAGAATTGATGTATGATAAGGTGTACCAAAAAACGGCGGCGCTCCGCGCCGCCGTTTTTGAGATATTGGCGAAAAACCACAAGGGGGGTGTTCAAACACCCCCCCCCAGCAGGGCGCGGGTTAAGGGGTCAGGTCACCAATAACCCCATCTATAACCTCCTGAGACTCAGATTTTGCATTGAATCGTACGGACGCCGTGTTGCCTTTCGTTGGTTATGACCTCGCCAGCATAGGCGGTGGAACGTGGGGGGGGGGGGGGGGGGGGCGGGGGGCACCGGGGCATCGTGCCCCCCTTGATTTTGGTATTTTAACATAAGGCCTATGGGCGTTGCATGGAAATGATGGGATCAAAAGTCGGCAGTGCTCCCCCCCCCCCCCTCGCCCGTATAGGGGGGTCGAACGGACCCCTTCTTCGGTTTTTCGCAAATAACTCGCGTAAAAAGCGGCCGATCGCGACGAAACTTTCAGTACCCTCGAGTTGATCAATTTTGTACCTACTCTGAAAATTTCATAACCCTGACCCAAATGACCTTTGACCTGTGACCTACTTTTCGAAACCATGTTTGGCCGGAATCGCGATTCGCCATTCGGCATATGTCGGCTCGCATTAGCTGCGCGTTTGCGGACTTTTTGTGGTTTCAAGCGTTTCAACATGTGATATGATGTTGCCCCCATACATAAGGATGGATGTCAATGTCACATGAAGGCTGAAGGTCAGGTCAGGTCATTGACCTATGATGACCTCGGTTCACTTTTTCGAGTTTTACATGTTTCTAGGCCAGTTTTTGGAGCTGAATTCGAATTTAGCAGCCATATGAACATTAACTAAGTTGTTTTGGTGCCTTCCTAACATGTTACGAAGCTGTCAGAGGCGGCTGACACCTACTACGAATACCCGGCAGGATCCCTACTGGATGACCTGACCTGACCTGACCCGACCCGACCTGGCCTAAATGCATGAAGACATCATCTGTGATCAAAACAACATGATATTCGTCATCAGCACCCGAAGTTTAATGCAATGTAATGATATCGATGACATCGAACACCGCATTCCGTCTATCGCTCTACGAACCAGAAGCTAAAGCTTGAAAACATCCTCCCGCTCCTCCCCGGACCCAATGTGCCACGAGACGAATCTTGCAACTACGAAACGCACCAGTTTCATTTAGTACCATTGTATTGTATTCCTCTCGATGGACATTGGACAGGAGTCCAGTCACCGGACTGACGACATCACATTTAATCGCGAGATCCCTGAAAGAAGTTTGTGCTAATACCTATAACAGAAGCGAAGATTATATTTTCACGCAGTGAGCTCCCTTCGCGTCGATGTTCTTGCAAATGGAGTTCGGCGGACAGTACTTCTTAGAGTCGCACCCAAGCTTGGCTGAAAAGACAAATGAGGAAGTTAGGAGTTGATAATCTTATTCAACGTAAAAAATACTATTTGCAAAAATGTCTATTTACTTATATGCAAATGGAGGCACATCTTCAAAACGTTTAAAATCTATCATAGGTAACTCTCGGTTTCAAAGATGGTTAGGAAAAAACTACCACAAAAATTGAAGCACCATTTTCAGCATTGGAAAATAAACCGTTTATCAACCTTCCCAGCCACCAGTCACCACCCCATGAGAAGGAAGCCGCGAGGCTCGAACTCACGTTTTCCGCGCCTGCAGAGAGCGCCGTCGGGCGTATCGATGCACGTGAGTCCCTTGTCACACTCGCGCACCTCGCACGTGTTGGGCAGACACGTGGGCGAGCCGTCACGAATGTAGCAGTTGGTACCGCGCTGGCAGAAGAAGCCCTCGCAGGAAGGCACGTCTGTGGGGTGGTCGGAACAGTGTGATTGTAATTTGTATACTAGATGAACGCTGTGTTCCAGACAGTATGATTTATCGATGTACCATTTTATACCTACGATATTTATATTTACTTTTTATAGGTCACATTTGATGGTTATATAGTCTTGCATTTGATTAACATAATAGGAACTAAAACATGTGCTCGGCTCGTCTTGCCGTCAGTCCTCTATCGCAATCAGCTCTGCGAGTATACATTATTTATACCAGTTGGCCTTCTTCCATGCTTACCTGGCACGCAGTCGGGACCATCGGGAAGCTCCGAGCAGATTTCACCAGCGGCGCACTTGATATCGGCACACGTTTCTGCAGGAGGAAAAACAACAATAAAACTGTGAGCCGGCCAGCTTCAACGGCCGAGAGTTTAAACTCACACAGTCCCGTTCCGAAACTGTTCCATTAACTACCATGTATTTCGTTGCGATCAGAACCGTTTGTAATTACAGCGTGTTATAATATAGTTATATCTATATGGTTAACCTATGAGCTGCATTATTTATGCTGCATCAAAGTTGTCGCAATAAATATTTTGGTAAAATGAATCGGAAAATAAAATTGTAAATATGGTAGGCATGTCCGTAATTATGCAAGCTAACTTAGATGACAAACCACTGAGAAAAACTCTCGAAAACAAAAGGAAGGGCAGCTGGTACAGTTTTAGTAGCGACGTTATAACTAGGCTGTACCTACTTTGCACGCAGACGGGACCCGCTGGCGTGTCTTCGCATCTCTTGTCAGGAGAGCACTTCCACGTTTTGCAGCTGGGAGCCTCTGTGAACGGGGGTCAGGTCAGGGTCAGGTCACTGTCCGCCCAGGAGAGTGAGATGGTCAGATTTTATGGTTCACTGTGCGTCGCTATAACCTGCATTCGTGTATGGATTACTCTGGAGAGAAAAACTGCAATCTCATCACAATGAATTTTCGCAAGGTCAATGATCGATATTTGAACACAAAACACGAAGTATTTGAACCCGGCCGGTATCGCGGGCCGTCAATCCATAAAGGGAATCCTATTTTCTAGTTATTGAAGGTAAGTCGGATCTGAAATAGAGCGGATCAAGCATCTACATAATCGGCTCTCCTTGATGTAAAGAGCTTAAAATTTCAACATAAAATATTTCTCGCTTACTTTATAACTATGTTCCTTGGATATCAAGTATATGGGATATTTTGTCATTCTCCAAATCGCACCAAACGAATTGTAATTTGTAGACATCATGGGAACCGGATATTGGTTTTATACGTTTTTTTGTGAACACGATCAAACATCTTGAACCGAAATGAACCGAAATGAACTGCTCGATTTGGGGTGTCGATGGTAGCACTCACCTGGTACACAAACTTGACAGTATTGAACCTCGCAAACATGATTGGGCTGGCACTGCTTCTTGCACGCTGCAAAACAAACGGACAAATCAATTGCGGACTCAGTTTTGTTACCAGACAGTTCTTGGTCCCATGCATTTCCTTACAAATTTTTAGATAATATTTAACATCATTATTTACGCTTAAATGTTCGTACTCGTCGACTTAGCAAATTTTTGGATCGTAGTTTTTTTTCTTTTTAGAGAGAATGGCAACCGCCTTCTATTTTCACCTTATTTTTAAGACCGGCATGAAACAACTTAAAGCAAATACTTTCCCAAACCTTTCAAAACCGAAATAATTCTGGAAGCCAAGATATGCCTACCCAAACGTGGAACATTTTCACGTAGTCCCAGACTTACCGCCTCCGGGTCCCTGCTGAAGGGCCGCCAGCAGTTTCTTGCTGGGCGCTCCCGCGGCGGCCGAAGCCACGCACAAGGCCAGCACCAGCAGAACAGCAGTGGACAGCTTCATCTCAGCGACGGAGGGCGGCGGGCGGCTCAACCTGTGAAGCGGCGGCGGTGCTGCTCGAACTCCGGCGGCCGCACGCCGCTTTTATACCACCGCCCGCCGCCCCCCGGGTCATCTCGGCCGGTCACGTGACCGGCGAGTTCGGACGGCGGGGGGGGGGGGGAGGGGAGGGGAGCTGTTCCGATCCGACGCACAGGTCAGTAGCCGCCACACGCACAGCCGCGGGTGGCCCTGTCAACATGCTGCACAGGCGTGCTGTCGGACTGCAATGGGAAGCGGGAAGTAATTAGACTTGGTTTTGTAACAGGTACCTGAATCTAACGGTATCAAAAATAGGCTAGCTGTGAATTTTTGTAGGTACGTATCAAAGTTCATATTCTCTAGTGGTGCCAGTTCCAGAAAATGTGCGTCCAATGTCCCGATGCAATGTCCAATACTTTTATCAACTGTCCGCCCAAAGATGTCCAAGCCAGCGATTTGTCCAAAGATGTCCGAAAACTATGCAATAATTAACTCTCAACACTGCTATTTAATTTGCATGTAACGTACTGTTACTAGCTCCGAATGTTAATCGAATCGAGACCCGAGCTTTCTATTCGTCAAAATCAATGTTATAGATAGACGATTACTTTATGAAAATGCTGAGGTCATGTAGCAAGTGATTGTCTAATGTTGTCCAAAGCTGGGCTGCATTTGTTCAACCAAACTCCGAATAGGACATTGGACAAAATCGGAATTCCTAAGGTTCAAGTTCCGACCGGCAGCACTAAATTATTGTTTGAACTATCTATGCATCGCAATTCCTGAAACGACTGAATAAACTGCATGGCATTAAATTCCAATTTTCGAAGATTCTCGGATTTTGTTTCATTGTGGCTGTTATGCGATTCATACAGGAAACCTTTCCTTAGAAACGTTTTTAAGTTTTTTTTATGTGAGGAAGACCACAAATTTGCATCACTATGGGAGGATGCAAGGAGGATTTGTCTTTTGGTTTCCTTTTATAGTTATGAGCATAAGGTTGGGTACTTTTCCATCTTATTACCTTTAGGAGAAAAAGTGCAATGAAAAGCGAACGATTTCAATTAAAGTTAATCAAATTCGTTTTCAAAGCGAGACAGCCGAAAACTTGTCACTTTGGAACACTGCGACGGGCAAATGTTACAAATGTCATTATTCCTGTCGTGATTTTATCTAATCTACACAGCACTTCATGAACGTTTTTCCCTTTATTCATCGCTTGATGTGTTGGAAGACGGCGTGCTGTGCAGTGTGCATGATCTCGACCGAGCTTGACTTTGGCTTGACTTTGAAGCGACTCTAAAAACATGAGCCAATAAAAACGAACAAAAAGACCCTGGTTTACATATAGATGACAATTTTTTGACTTTTGTTCTCCTCTGCATCAAGTTCACTTGATGCAGAGGAGAATCAGAGGAGTTCACTTCAAGGAGAAGTGTGACTTGTACTTCATTTTCGTCTTGGGCAGTTCAAGAACGGTAAAAACTGCTACTTATTCTTTCCGGTAGCAGTTACATCCTACAAGCCAGCAGCCATCGAACAGCGATCTTTTACAGATGAGCAGCGAACATAGCGGAACTCCGTGAAAGGCCGTGTATCGTCTCTCTATCCTGCCGATTCTGTCGGCGACTATGTTGTCAGATCAGTATCGGCGGTTGGAATCTGCGCAAAACAGATAGCTGCGCAACCACGCTGACCTCTGAGAGCGGGGGTGCGCGGCGGCGGACCGGTCGCAGAACCAGTCTGGCACACGCACAGTTCGCTGACCGACCCGGTCGCGTCTCTGACCGCTGACCGCACCCCGCTCCGTGACGCAGCTCTGTCGCTGACGTCAGCCACAGAGAAAAGAAAATGGGGAAAACGGAGAACCTAAATTAGTGAGATAGGTACGCAAATTAACAACGCAAAGAGCTGTCGCAATTTTAGCTCGTTTTGTAGTAGGTAGATGAAAAACAATGGCATGCTTCCGCATTCACTAATAGCAGTAGGGAAGATGGGCTGCGCGAGCCGTTGACAGGTGAAGGCTTCCTATATCTTTTCGTGACAAACACAAACCAACGCTGGCCAAAACCCCTTCCCTTAACCCGCGCCCCGTAGGGCTACCGGCGGACCCTACCACCCGTAGGGGGGGGGGGCCGTTTCGGCCCCCCCTAAGATCTCGGAAAGTTACCGGCCGATTTTCAAAATTCAAACGGCGTTCGATAGCCCCACCCGGGAACTACCTTGTGATCAAATTTCATTGACCTAGGTCAAACCGATGACGTCACAGGTCAGGTCAAAGGTCAGATTTTCACCGTTCACAGGCAATTCAAGAAATGTGCTGTGAAAGCGAGTAAATTGGTAATTTATTGAAAACCATCGATGGTACATTGTTCGTCAAACACATACTTTGCTATCTGAGGTCACTGATACCAGGTCAGGTCACAGCGAGGTCAGGTCACCGGGGGTCACAATATGAATGTGTCGTGTGATACATGTTTTATGGTCCATATTACATGACAAATGCGATTATGTGGGTTAGGCAGCCTTTGGGGCCAGCCTAGGTCACGTTTTAGTGAAGGTCAGGTCAAGGTCAGGTCAAATTAGGTCAAATTTCAAAGTTGATATTTTTGCATAAAATGGGTATCGATTCGATGCAGATCGTCACGGGGAGTCTAATGGTGGTCTTCGTTTTGCTCTACGAGTTCTAGAATTGCCAAAAATTGAGTTTTAAAATTTGACGTCATCATTTTTGAACAGTTTTTTCGCAATAACTTGGCCAAAAAACGAGGTATCGATCTGAAATTTGGTATGTAGATAGAAGACGGTAGGCACTATCACATATATTCCGATTTTTTCGAAACTCAAAAAACTTTTTGGATTTTTTGGCGAATATATCCAAAAAAATGCTTTTTTGATTTTTGGGGGTCAAAATTCAAAAATTTCAAAAATTTGAGATAGCAGTTTTGTAGCCCTGTCAATTTTACACCTTTTATGTCTTGATCATTTTTCTGTATCTTCAAAGCTGTAGTCCTGACAGGTCTTCTCGCGAAGGTCTTTTTTCGGTCGAAAATGACAAAACATGACGTCACTCTGACGTTATTTTTGGCCAACCTATCATAGCCTCTGGAAATTTTTTTTGTCATAATGTGTAAAATTGATGCCCGGAGGGGTCCTGAAAGTTTGGTGGCGATATCTCCAGCCGTTTAGGAGATATCGACCGAAAAGGACAGGGGGGGCGTTTCGGCCCCCCCTACGGGGCGCGGGTTAACATAGGTACACTGAACACAAATCGACACAGTGAGGGCATGTTCTGTACTTGTAACACATCAGCCATGTGTTATCGCACTCGAAACACAATAAGGCTGAGTATTTTCACGCTTGGCGGGACCTTCGACACGTTCGATAACACATAAAACAGAATAATGACACAATTTTCTCGTTCCAAGCACGCTGGACGAATGTAATGCTTCAGTGTATCGAAATCATGTGTTGTATGCTAATTTAGAGCTGTATTGATAAGTTTGATTTTACCCACGAACCGCAGGTGTACCGGACAGTTGACAGTTTGTCCACCAGGTCCGCTGAGCTTTTTTGACCTCAGTGTCACCAATAACACTACAAGTCATTTATATCAATGAGGTTTTCATTTCCTATCGTTTGAGAATTCCCGTCTCAACTTACGCAGTGCTATATAATGTCAGGTCACACAAAAGGGTCACATCGTTATAACACTGTATGTACGGTGGCGGCGTGACATGTAATTATGGCTAATCCTGCATTCAAAATTCATTGATGATGGTTTTTGTCAACCAATCTCACGTCGAGGTCAGGCCAAGGTCAGCTAAAAAAAAGATATATGCTGTTAAGATGGTTTTTGGTATAAAAGGGTGCCCATCATTGGACACAGCTTGTCGCGAGGAATACAACAGCTTTACGTTACGTTACGTGGTCAATATGTCTATAGCTCAAGTTCGAAAATATGACGTTATCAGGTTGTGTAATATTCATGTCATTATGGTACTGTAAACTGAGCTGTTAAACTAAATTTCCTTTTTTTGTCTAAAAATTGAAGGAAAAAACACGTCACTCCTGACTAGTGACTCCTGACCAATTATATATGGCACAACCTCTAGGAATCGTTTTTTATTGCCTTATCCTATATGATAATTGATATCAAGGGAGAAGAAACAGATCACCTTTTTCTCTTCCCTTCCTTCATTTTCTTGATTCAGATAAAACTCAAATTTTAGATGTTCTTTAACATTACATGTTACCTATTTTACCGATTTGACAAAACTGAGGCACGATTAGTTGAGACGAAACTTAGTTTAGCGCATTATGTTTTGAAACGCGTTCGTCAGTGATCAAAGCATAATTATTCACTCAAGTGAGTGAAATTTTAATTGGCAATGACCACGCTTTCCAATTTTTCTTTCGCAGCCCGATATCGAACAATGCGTTTTGTTTTTGTTCCCTGTCAGCTAAACTCTTCCTTCATCCGATCTAATCCGACCAAATCCCTGTCCAGTCGTACACCGGTTGTTGAATGACGTAGGCTTTGAGCACACGTGTACCTGCTTGAGCCTTCAGACGCACGTGCGTTACAGTCGGATACCGCCAATGATATGACGCCAATGTTTTTATGGTGGTAACGCTATTTCAAAAGGGCCGGTTGTCGATGAGAGGAGGTATTGTTTTATCCATCCATCATTTCACTTTTAGGCGTGTTCGCCGCGCCGTACGTGTGTCAACTTTATGTAAGCTTGAAAAATTACCTTTGGTCAAAAAAAAATCAGGTCGAGCTAATGAATTATGTTTTTTTTTCAGGTTAGGACAGACTGCCCAACCTCAGCCACCCAAACGGTTAGCCCGGAGGGATATTTGCCTCTCGCCGTGTTGGGTGGAGTGGAGTGACCGTCAGCCTGAGCACGGATTTACGAGCAGGGACAACCAGAAATGGGTACAGAGGACGAAAAGGACGGATGGTTTCGGGTGACTTCTGATGATCACCCTAGCTTTCTTGGCACTGCACAGATGTAGGTAGCCTTTCATTCAAGAGTCGCAGGAATAGGTTGTGATGGACGAGCGCGACCCACGACCTCTACCCGTCGTCAATATGCACTACAGAGGGCGGCACTGGCCTGACACAGGAGGGCGCAGCTGCTCAGACCGTCCGACGTTAGATGAAACGTCATATCGGGTATATTACTACTTCACATCTAAAGAAAACCGCATGGAGGGGGGCGTTCATCCTCCCGGCCCCATTCCCCGTAGGGCTCAAGGTAGGCGACTTAAGTGACAACCTTACAGAAGACCTATCATGAAACCTTACAGAAGACCTATCATGAAAATATGATAACCGTTTTCACGACGGCCATCTGGTACACATTTGGTGCACATCTGGTGCAGATTAGTTGCAGATTTGGTCGAATTAGGTTCAGTGTGTCTCTTAGTAGCGATCAGCTAGGGTTGCACTAATTGCTTATAGGTATGCCTGTTTTGTCATATTATCAGAGAGTATCATCGATTAAAGGGACTATCCCACCTTTAACATGGGGTTTGAGTTGAGATAGCCAAGTTTGCGGCGAGGTTCAGAAACCACTATCTATCTACGTTGCAACCCCCGCGGCCTCTTGGTGTTGAAGAAATTCGTTCCCTTCATTTGAAAATGGGCCTTGTGCAAGGCCCTATCTTCAACATGGAGCGACCGTTAGTGTGACGTCACCTCGTTTAGTCATTCTGATTTAAATGGGTTTGTTCGTTGAAAAATCGCTTAAAACTTGGTCTGAACTTTGTTGTGGTGCCTACAGAGTAAAAAGAATCAGCTTTATGACAGTAATGTGGCCTGGGGAAGGAGGTAATTTTGGGCTGTGACGTCACATATTTGAAAGTTTGTGTTTGGAATATGGGAAGCCTAAGATGTTTAATGCAAAATAAATGCCAGAACCGTGTTCCTGGTCATCCAATCTATAAAGTCGGGCACAATTTAACTGGTTTTAAGAACATTTTAGAAGGTGTGATAGTCCCTTTAACCCTCGCCGGGCCGGGAGGGGGGTGTTTGAACACACACACCCCCTGCGGTTTTTGGGACACCATTTCATGCATCTTTTCCGCACATGTTGTGAAAATTTCAGACCCAGGTCGCCTTAGGTCAGGTCACCAGGTCACGCCAAGTGACCTCACCTCCGAAAAAATAAGAATGCTCATTGCTCAACATAGCTACACCGACTGATCGATTCCCTTGAAACTTTCAGCGATTGATTAGAGCAACATTTTCTATGCAGTAATCGCCACGCCACGTGCGGATCGCCCATTATCGTAAATACAATACAATACAATACAAAATGTAGATCTCGGAATTTTGATCTCGGTGACCTAAGGTCAGGTCAATTTTGCGGCCTCTCCATTACATATATTAGAGAAAATGGGAGAACATTGAAAAGCGTCTGTTTTGCACGAACGCTATTCTAGACACTCTCAAACATCGAGATGCAGGTAAAATTGACACACTGAACCGGAAAAATGGCAACTGTGACCCCTCGTTATGTCCCCGAGGTCATCTCAGGCCACGAGCAGAATCAACAGTTTTTCGCTAATAACTTCTGATAGAGGCGTGCTAGAGCGCTGAAAACGCCTTAGACGGATTTGTCTCGACGTTGCGGATCGACTGATATGCAACATGACCTTTTCCGGTCATGTCATAACCTTGACCTGAGGTCAAATTTTCAAGTTGCCTTTCAAGGTCAAATTATATTTCATTCGACGCGTTTCGACGAGAGGAACACGATGCTGGCAAAAGTAATGTCATGGCTCTTTTGAGTCAAAAGTTATTGCCGAAAAAGCGCTTTTCGTAAAAACGGCTATTTTTGGAGTTTTTGCCCTCTGAAGGCTAAACCGTTGACCTGAGGTCAAGTCTGAGAGCATTACTCAGAAAGGTCTGTAAAAGGGCTATCGAATGCGCTTTTCCGCGGCGCTGTAGCTCTATCGGTTCCCGAGATAGCCGTTGGCAGTTTCCAAAATGTTGAAATAGTCAACATTTTGCCTTTGGTGACCTCTGGTTACCTTACCTGACCTTTGACCTGACCCAATAAATAGGTAACCGAAGTGTTTTCGTCCTTATTTTTGATGTTCTTTCGATTGCCGCTTACTGCGTGTCGCTACGTGGTCCAGGAGCCTAGTTAGAAGAGGGGGTGTTCAGACAACCCCCCCCCCCCCCCGGCCCGTCGCGGAATCTCGGAGCACCGGCCCGGCGCGGGTTAACCCGCGCCCCACTGGGGTCTGTGTATAACACGCCTCACTGGGCGGGGGGGGGGCTATTCATAGCCCCCCTCCTAACTTCGAAACTACTGGGCCGATCGTCAAAATTCAAACGGCATCTGATAGGCTGATAGCCCCGCAAAAACTGTCCAGCGAAACCTAATTTCATTGACCTCGAGGTCACCGATGACGCCACAGGTCAGGTCAAAAAATATGTGTACACATTTACAGAATTTGTCTATAATAAATGCATATCACTTATGCATACCTAATTTTGGAACATTGTACATCTCTGTAACTGGGTAGGTATATTCTAACTGGGTACCTACATAGATCGCCACAAGAGGTGGTGGTATTTAGTGGTCTTATGTCTTTTCCCTGTTTGTCTTTTACTTCTTCTCGAACTTTTATCCCACATTTTTGTTTTGCCCTTTTCTTTTTGTTAAGCTTTGCTTTTTCTCCCTATAAACATCATACAGTACGTACAGTACTAACTGTATGTCTTTGAATCATCGCCATCGCTCAATGACCTAGCTTTCTTGCTATTTACAGTACTTGCTATTTGTATACCGGTCGTCTCGTCTTGTTTTGTGTACTTATACAAGTCACACTTAACCTGCGCCCCGCTGGGGGGGGGGGGCAGAATCTGCCCCCTTCCCGTTTTTCGCCAATAACTTCTAAACGCGTTACGCCAGCGACGTCAAACTTTCAGTACCTTATCATACATCAATTTGACACGTTCCCTGAAAATTTGGGCGAAATCCGTCGGAATTTTTTTGAGAAAATAACGTTTTAATGACGTCATGTTCGCAATTTTCGCATAAAAAATCGCAAAATTTCAAACGCCGCTAACATCTTCATTTTTAAAGGAATCAAGGCGTAACAAAAAAGATTATACGTGATTCTACTTTGTCTATCAAATGGCTATCTCAATTATTTGAAAATTTTGGATTTTGGCCCAAAATTTTTCAAAAAACCGATATTTTTTGGAAAATAATTATAAAATCCAAAATTTTGAGTGTATCAAAAAAACCGGAATATATGTCAGAGAAGTGGTCTATGTGCACCTACATACCAATTTTGAGAAGAATCGGTTCAAAAATGTGGGAGTTATTCAAAATTTTATGACGTCACGACACAGAAATTTTTTGAAAAATGAATTTTTTGGAAGTTCTAGACCTCGTACGGAAACAAAAATAGTATCATTCGACTCGCCGTGAAAAACTGCATCAGATAGACACCTTTTTAGGCCTTAACAACCAACTTCAAAATTTGACCTCACTTGACCTGACCTTGACCTGACCTCGACCTGAGATTCATCCAGAGGTGGTCCATATCACCAATTGAGTGTGCCTATTGAATTCTATGAAT
The DNA here is from genome assembly GCF_019059575.1 of Amphibalanus amphitrite. Classification (NCBI taxonomy): domain Eukaryota; kingdom Metazoa; phylum Arthropoda; class Thecostraca; order Balanomorpha; family Balanidae; genus Amphibalanus; species Amphibalanus amphitrite. Next base: position 100,138 of record NW_024882478.1, on the reverse strand, counting down.
AAAATGACCCATAAAACATGTGTCGCACATGCCCTTTTCAATATTTTTTTTTGGTGACCTGACCTGACCTGACCTGACCTTGACCTTGACCTTTGAATGATATTGTATGCAACGAATATTGTCTTGGTAGCCTAAGAACACGTTTTGGGCAATTAGTCTCAGTCCATTCTTCGGCAATTACGGTGCAAGGCCGATACTGTAGAAACTTGCATTTTGTACCCTTGACCTGACCTTGACCTGACCTCTGACCTACTTAAGCAAAAAAAATTGGGCTCTTAAGATTCGCCTCATTGAGAGCTTTCGATTGCCGTTTTCCCCGTCTTTCTACGACCATCGGTTCAGAAGTTAGACAGGGGGGGGGCAGAATCTGCCCCCCCCCCCCCAGCAGGGCGCGTATGGCTGAATAGCCCAGCGGGGCGCGGGTTAAGTTCTCCTGGATACGTAACAATACGTAAAACAGCCCTACGATGCCTCCCACCGACCTGGATTTACCGAGCAACAAGCTTGCTTAGCTCGGTATCCCTTTTCGGTGAGGATCTGACTCCTCCGGGTATGACTATGGCTCTATCCCTCTTCAATAATGCAAGCTTTGCATGCGCTTATTACCAACCACTAACCCCTGGATCACTCTCTCCTTCTCACTATTTTCTTTGGGAATGGTGTGGCGGCCAGTCAAGCTACATTTAGTCTTGACTTCTTTGCCTCTTCTTATGACAATTTACTAACTTACTAAGTATTGCATTTAGCCTTGTTTTTGAATTATAAGTGGAAAACAATGGGAACGTTTTTGGTTATATTACTTTAAGTTGGCTACACATGTGTTTCGATATAAATCTTTTTCAAGCCATAAAGACAAAATAAAATGCAAATAATTCGCCTAAACATCAAAGTTGTCAAAATAGTTTGCGGCACAGATTAAAATTCAAATAGCAATGCTTCACACCCGTCGCTTCTCACTTTGCACTTCTGGTTTTTAGATCGTGCAAAATAAGTTCAGCCGTAAATCTGCTCAGTTTCACTTTTCCTGCATTACCATTTAGATTGTCAAAGATGTGAATATAAGCTGCTTCTACAGCCTGCCTATGCTTCTTTGTCAAACCCCTACACAACACAGACATATCATCCCAGTTGGGGAGATGTCCCGCCTCATCTACGTGTTGCACAAGGGCGTTGGACAGACGGTGGTACCTAAGGTCACTCTTATGCTCCTTTTGCCTGGTTCTAATGCCCCTGTATGTTTCACCGACGTAACATTTATCACATGCACCACAAGGAATTTTGTAAACGACACTATCCTCATTAGTAGAACCTTTCTTCTTCGTTTGCACAAGGTTTTTAATGGTCAGGCCCGCTGGGGATGAAATATTGATAGTTTCCCTTACAAAATTGTCCACAGCTTCTACTTCTTTTGATGCTGGGACTGAGAGATACCTCCTCTTGCTATTCCTTGTGGCGTTTGAAGCTCTAGCTCGTATTTTGACGGCCCTCTTCTCTAGCTGACATAAAAGACCTGGCGGGTACTTGAGTCCAATAAATACTTCTTTAATGTAGTTCAGCTCGTCCCTGATAAATTCTTCTGAGCAAATGCGAAGTGCTCGAAGATAAAATCCCAGCACGACTCCAGTTTTTGTTCGACTGCTGTGCGCCGAGTAGAAGTGTATCAGGTCATTCTTGTTGGTGGGCTTCCGGTACACTGAAAATACAGCCTTGTTGCCCCGATTATGGATGCACGCGTCCAGAAATGCAATAGTGCCATCTTCCTCCTCTTCGGAGGTAAATTGTATCTTCTGATGCACACTGTTCAACTGCTGCAAAATACAATTTAAATCGACATCTTTGTTGATGATGACCAGAATGTCATCGACATACCGGAGCCAGGTCGTATCGGTACCAGCAATGCTCAAGAAGTGGTCCGCTTCTAATGTCTCCATGAAAAGGCAGGCGAGTACCGGGCTCAACGGCGAACCCATCGCCAGGCCATCAATCTGCTTGAATTCGGTCCCTTCAAATTCCAAAGCCCCAAATTCCACGCAGAGACGTACCAGCCTAACAAAGTCTTCCCTTGGCACTGGAAGAGTGATGTCCGGGTTTTGGTCTAACACTCTGGAGATAGTGTTATAGCAAGAGGAGCAAGAGGAGGTATCTCTCAGTCCCAGCATCAAAAGAAGTAGAAGCTGTGGACAATTTTGTAAGGGAAACTATCAATATTTCATCCCCAGCGGGCCTGACCATTAAAAACCTTGTGCAAACGAAGAAGAAAGGTTCTACTAATGAGGATAGTGTCGTTTACAAAATTCCTTGTGGTGCATGTGATAAATGTTACGTCGGTGAAACATACAGGGGCATTAGAACCAGGCAAAAGGAGCATAAGAGTGACCTTAGGTACCACCGTCTGTCCAACGCCCTTGTGCAACACGTAGATGAGGCGGGACATCTCCCCAACTGGGATGATATGTCTGTGTTGTGTAGGGGTTTGACAAAGAAGCATAGGCAGGCTGTAGAAGCAGCTTATATTCACATCTTTGACAATCTAAATGGTAATGCAGGAAAAGTGAAACTGAGCAGATTTACGGCTGAACTTATTTTGCACGATCTAAAAACCAGAAGTGCAAAGTGAGAAGCGACGGGTGTGAAGCATTGCTATTTGAATTTTAATCTGTGCCGCAAACTATTTTGACAACTTTGATGTTTAGGCGAATTATTTGCATTTTATTTTGTCTTTATGGCTTGAAAAAGATTTATATCGAAACACATGTGTAGCCAACTTAAAGTAATATAACCAAAAACGTTCCCATTGTTTTCCACTTATAATTCAATTTGTCTATCTATATCAATCTATATCAAGCCTTGTTTTTGTTTGCTTTCCTTTTTCTTAGCAGGGAGTGTCGCGACGCTTCATATTTTTGTCTTGGGAGGTGTTAACGTAAGGTTCTGTTGTCGCGTGGGTGGACACTCCTGGCCGTCTGATCATGCAGGCGGCGGCTTAGAAAAATAAAAATAAAAATAAAAATAAAAATTATCGATATTTGGCTTGTTCACTTTTTGGGCTCTGGCGCTGCCGTCTTATACCTAAGTCAGATCAAGCTGAATTTTGGTTTACACACTCGTGAACAGATGCTTTAGATACCCTGAGGGTAAAAAACTTGTACTTTAATTTTCAGGTCAGGGTCAGGTCAGGTCATCATAGGTCACGGAAATCTTATGTCATAAGTCGGTCACGTGACATATGTTTTATGGTCCATTTAGGCCATAGATTTCGAATTCGGTGTCGCCTGTGTCATCTGAGGTCATTTTCATCTGAATACAGCTGAGGCCAGGTCACTTTCAGGTCAAAAATGTCAAATTTCAAAGTTGAATTTTTTCAACAAAGAACATGTCTATCGGATGCAGTTTGAGCTCAGAAACACGATGGTGCTATTTGTATTGGTGTACAATGTCAAATTGGCATAGCAAAATTGATTTGAAAAAATTAAAATTGTGAAATTTTTGCTATAACCCAGCCAGCAATTTTGCTCCGGGCCCAAGCAGGCTCAAGTGCGGATTGCCCGAGATTTTTAGTCGGGCTAAAGTCGGCTAGGGCTTGGGCTAAAGTCGGCGTATGACACAAATACGCCGACTAAAGCCCATGCTCTGCCGGAGGTATGCCCGCTCTGCGAGCTCCGGACAGCCGTAGTTTAGCCCTAGTTGAGCGACGATTGGCGTTAGCCCGATTTAAGCCCGAGCAGTGAATCCATTTATATAATGGAGATTACTCTGGGCCCGAGCGGGCTGAACTCCGGCAAGCCCACTCTGTGTGCCCTGTCTATCCCGACTTAAGCCATAGAAGTGAATGGGGTTTATACATTGCAAACTGCTGTGGCTTTGCTCGGGTTCGGCTCGAGTGATGGCTCCTGTTTTCTCAAGTCTCGACTTGACTTCATCTTGCTTTTGCTTCACACTGGATCAAGTAGCAAGGAGCAGCCAATGCACTTTCAGCAGGTTGTGCGGTTTCAATGCATATTTAAAATTGTTACGGTCACTCATATGCTCTGTTAACCGGTCATCGAGGCTCGAGCATTGCAAAAGGAAAGTAGTGGTTGACTTTGATTGAATGTTTATTTCAAACGACTACAGACACGTCAAATGAAACACAAATACATGAAACAGTGGACTGCAAACTGCAGCAGTAATATGGCATGAGTCATGAAAAAACGCCATCAAAACTATAAAACAATCACAAGGCCCGCTAGCCTCCCTCCCCGTTCATAATACTTGGTTAAACACGCAACTGAAAGCATAAAGTAAGGACGGCAAGTAATCGCTCATAAGACAAAAAGCAATAAGCAAACAATCGTTTATAAGGAACTTCACTCTGGTGAATGGGAGCTTTGGAGGCGTCTGGCTCCTCCACACACACACACATCTGCAGTAGGTGGTCGGCCATCTTTCGGCGCAGTTTCCATATATGTAGGTATACCTACTTAATTATAAGCAGGCAGTTTCCGCTAAACCACTTGGCGAGGGCGACTGCGGCGTCCACCCGGTCCTGGTTTGTATAACTATTCCATTTTTTGGAACCATTTGCTCTAATGGTACGTACCTGAAAAAGAGATTAATTGGTTTAATTTACATTGCATGTTTGCTTGAAAAATAACTTATTGATCCATTAATACTGTAAAAACACTTCTCATTGATCCGTATAAAATGTTCATTTGATTTTAAATGCGGACAGAGAATGAGCGTGCTCGGTGATAAGTAGATAAATATTTGTGTTTTGTATTTCATTTTCCTGGGTCAGAAGTGCTGGTATTTCACAAAGATATAAAGGCACGGAATGCAGCTTTTCTGAGCGAAGGTATAAGTCGCCAGGCTGAACAGCTATTCAGCTTCATGTTTGATGGCGTCAAACTCAGTCAAAATCATGACGTTTACATACGATCAAGCGCACCATTCAATACACTTACCTACCGTAAAACTTCATGCCAGTCCACTTGATAAGAGCAGTGAGCACTATCCCTTCTTCGCGCTGTCACACGCGCCCAAACATCAACCACCAAATGCCCCAACACCGGTGTGTCGTTTCGTCGCACAGCGCACAGACTGTCACAAACGCTGCACATGATTGGCGCAGAACTGCGCATGCGCGAACAGCCGAACAAGTATGGCTAAGCTCGGGCTTTACTCCAGTTAGCCGAAGGACACAGCCAGCTTGATCAGCCCGCGCTCCGCCCAAGTTAAGCCTGTTTTGGATGCGCGGGCAGATGTCGGGCTGAGCTACTGCTATCCGCACGTGGGCATAGCTGCGGCATGCCCCAGCTCAGCCCTAGTAAAAAATGCATTGGTTTTGATCAAAGTGGGCAAACCCAAGCTAAGCCCAAGCTGCCCGACGCCTGCCACAGTTCAGCCCAAGCGAATTGCTGGCTGGGAATGCGTATAACTTGGCCATTTTTGAAGATATCTGCCTAAAACTTGCTAGAGTAAGTCATAAGCATGTGTTCTATCATATATATTCCGTTTTTTTCGAAAAAATCAAAAAGCTTTTGAAAAATAAAATAAAAATATTGAATTTCAATAAATATAATTTTCTTAAGTTTCAAAATTTTGGAAAATTCGAGAGGACAGTTTGATAGCGCAGTCCATTCTGAGTCCTCTCATGCAAAGAAATTGGATCTAACTAAAAAACTGAGCTCTTGGGAGCGATTGCCGTGGTTCAATGTTTTGCGTCGAAATCGGCCGAACATGACGTCACTCTGACGTCATTTCCGGCCGACCTATGATATATATATACGAGGCTCAAATTTTGAGACAAGGTGTCAACTTGATGCAGCCGAAGATACTGAAAGTTTGGCGGCGATACGTCAAGCGGTTTAGAAGTTATTGCAGAAAAACGGAAGAGGGGGGACTTTGAATAGCCCCCCCCCCCGCAGTGGGGCGCGGGTTAAGTTTTATCTCAGGATAAAAATAAAAGCCACCGTCAAAACTGAACGTTCCAGTTTGCTGTTGCCTGTTTCTTGCCCACTGCGGTGGACAGTGCGCTGGAGCGTGATTTGAAGACCTCTGGTTTGGAGACCCCCACCAGCTGACTGCCGCCAGCGGCGGTAGCGGCGCGGCTGCGGCGCGCGCGCTCGCCAGTCGGCTGGTCGATTGCCGTGAGGGTGGTGTGTGATCCTGCTGCATTGCTCACGTATAACCTTCTCCAGGTGAGTTTTACTACATCTGGCATTTAGCTGGACCTCCGCTGCATGCCAGACTGCTGTCAGATCACCCATCGCGTGGTTCGACAGCGCTTCCGCGTTTGTAGTTTCGATTGTTTTGAGGCACCGCGTGTCCCAAGTGGGCGGGTGTTTGGTTTGAATAAGGGCGGTAAAATTTGAAAGTGCTCGCCGGTAGTCAGGTGTGCTTCCGTGAGGAAATGGTAGGCTGTCAATCGTTTGATTTGTCAGCTGAGATACTGCTAAAAAAGTTTTTGTTTATACATAGTTGGGTTGGCTCTTCATCTTCTTCCCTCCGGTAATTAGGTGGGGTGGCCATCGCTGGATCTCGGTCCATATTCCTTCAGGCGGTGTGCCGTGGGCGGGACGCATTTGGAGACTGAACGGTCTGTCAGGACTGTGGCGTGAATTTATTGTAATAGGCCAGCTAGAGACTGGTAGTGGCTGGACTATTTCGATGGATCACTGGTAGTGGCCCGTCTGGGTCAAACGGCCCAAAAGACAACACTGAATGAAAGGCCGGACGACGGTGAAAACAGGGCGCCTGGGGCGATTTGATCAAGTTTCGTGAAATTCACACGTGACGTTTGGCATGTAGAAGTGCCCACGGAGGGGGAGAAGTTCCAAATGTCACGTGACTAATATGCCCTCCGGCGCCCTGTTTTCACCGGCGTCCGAAAGGCCCTGTCCACTCCGGGTCATGGACGGTGGACAGGACCGCTCGGCTCGTGTCAGTGACCAATTTGGGATGGGACTCGTTTGTCCTGCTCATGTATAGGTATACCTCTACCTACATACTGACTGATGAGACTGAACCGTCATGTCAGTAACTGGGTTGCCTGGTTCATGACTCTGGTGATGACTGGGCTGGACTGGGGGACGCAGTCTGATTCGGGTAGTTACTGAGTGTACTACCTCCTGGACAACTGAACAGTGGACGGTCCGGGTCGCAACAGTGCCACACGTGCTGTGTTTGACCGATGGCTACACCGCCACAGTGCAGCCACTCCCGTCCGCCAACCGGTTTACGGTTTCTATTTCGATATCGGCATGAGTCATAAGCACCAGTTTTTAATGCACACCTGCAGTTGATTGCCATAGGATACAGGGCATGGCCTTATGTGACAATGCATTCGTGTATTACTAATGGGACTGAACTATCCTCTTTCGATAAGCGAATTTCAATTGAAGCCCTGAATAGAAGCTCACAGGTCTAAATCTTTTTAACACCATGCAAAACCTTCCTGTTTTGCAAAACTTTCTGTTGATGGCTCGCGTTGGATTTTGGATGGTTGAAGCTAATTTCAAGGTTTCCGCTTGCTTCACACTTTGGATTTTTTGTTAGTTTCTCAAAGCCAAGTGATACCGTTCAGCTACAAATAACTGCATATAAGTCTCTGCCTTTGCTAATGATGACTCACTTGATACGACTAATGTCACTGTCTGAAGGATCTTCTAAAAATCGAGCTTAGGTAAAAATAAAGCTAAGACCACTGCATAGCAGCCATGCAGAGCACTCGGCGCCCGTTTTATGCCAAATCCGCGTAACGTGCTAAAGCCAGTTCACAGCGTTCCTGGCATTCCTTCTGCCGTTGCGGGTTGCACCTTACGAATTCTTTGCATAGGGACACGCACGGCCTGTCCCGTCCGCCAGGGCGGCTTTGTAGATCGGGTGCAGGCGCAGACCTCACGTGTAGAGCTCCACGGCTTATGGACGTGGCGTGGACGAGAGTGGACTGGACGTGGACGTGATTCGAGCGTGGCCGTGGACGTGGACGAGCTGTGCTATAGGCAGACTACCGGATCAGCTCGGCTTTTGATATATGACGGCAGACCTGTAATTCTCTGTCTCATAATTAGTTTCAAAATTGATTGAACTCTCGAGCCCGTTTAACCCTATTAGTGGCAGGCTCCTGGCTACCCCTGGGGCATTCCACGATAGATCGTACCACTTTTTTCCAATTTGACACCCTCATCTCTCGGAATTTGACGATAATTGGTCTCAGGGGTAATCAGGGGCTCTGAATCCACCTGTAACAATTTCAGGCTTATCAGATAAGTATTTTTTGAGTTATGGTGTATAACATTTTTTGGATCTTGCTTTGCAGCGCTAAGTTTGGCGGGCTGTAACTCTAAGACGGATTATTCAAATGCCAAATGTTATATAATATTGAACTTGCAATGAAACAGAGATTAATATGTATTTTTGAAATTTCGAAAAATACGCTATTTTTGATATATGACATATCAAGTTTTATTTCATTTGTATTTTTTGGACTTTGGGACCAAATTTTTTTGAATTTTTATTTCTTTAAAAAAATATTTGGCTCATTGTTAAGAAGTATGCAAAAAGATAGGAAGGTGTTCTTTCTATAAATGTATTTATTTTACGTCACGATAACGGTTTCAAATAGTGATTTCGGGAGGGGAGCATACAAATGGCGTGGTAAAGCTGCCTAGTGACATCACGGGTTACTCAGGTTACTGAAATTTCAATTCAAGTCTGAGTCATCTGAAAAAAGTGAAAAGAGGGTTCATTCAACCCTCTTTCCTATAAGCGCGAGGGTGAAAAAGGCTGTTTGGTTCTGACATTGTTTTGGACGCCAATGACCATAGCTGTCCGAGATGAAAGTTACAGGACGCATACATGGTGTCCTCCAGAGGTCTCACAACTTGTATATCTGGAAATTTTTCAAGGTTACATGAAGTCAGGTCGGTCACGTGACATCACTGTTATAAATCAATGGGGAAATATAAAAACTGTTATTTTGGCGTTGAGAATGATCTAAAACTGTCCCACGTACATGGTATCGTGATTTCATGCACTCCTTGCAAAGTCCAATGCTTTACTTTTGCATTGTTAACCTTGCGTGACGTCATTTATGACGTCACTAGGGTCGTACGAGTTTTTCGTCAATAACTCCCGATCAAATGGAGCTAGAGAGTCGGGAAAGCCACCAATGGACTCGGGAAGACCTTCCGAATCGAATGATATGCCATATGATACCCTTCGCCCAGCTTCGTGACCTGAGGGGCTCTGACCTGACCTTGACCGGAGGTCAACTACTTAAGTTGACCTCACCCTAGCAAAAAGTATACCATTCGATGCACCTGAGCTAGGCGAACACAATGATGCCAAAATTGCGGCTCTGCGGCCATTTTTTGCGAAGTTATTTACTAAAAACCGAACCCGTAACTTCAGTCACGTAACCTGACCTCAGACGCTACCGGTTAACCTGAGACCTTAAAATCGGGTACCAATCGCTGCGACTTGTAACGGCACACACGCTCGTTTTTTCCGCGAGGCTCTAGCTCTATTAGAAGCGAAACGGCGTGCTGGGGTCGTATCAACCCCTCCGAAACCCATTTTGTTTGCGGGAAAATGAGGAACTTTTAGAAAGAACACCCTTCTAATTTTTTGCATGTCGATTTGCAATGACATGAAGATTATTTTGAAAAAATAAAAATGTGAAAAATTTTGGTCCCAAAAGTCATTGGAGGCAAATGAAAAAAGATTAAGGTTTTTGCTCAACAATGAAATTTTTTCTTTGGAATTTTTAAATAGTAATATTAATTTTTGATTCATCGCCAGCTTAGTGTTGTTTACTTTTTGTTGGTTGCTTAACCTGTTCTTGAGTTATAGGCCATCAAACTCACCGTTACATACCGAAGTTAAAAAAATGTAATGCAATATAACTAAAAAAGTTTTGATATGAGAAGTCTGATATTTTGCCAGGCGTCTTTGGGGCCTATGATTACCCCTAGGACCGATTTTCATTAAAATCTGAGAGATGAGGGTGACGGGCCTGGTATGATCTATCGTGGAATGCCCCCCTATTAGTGGCAGGGGGGGGGGCTGTTTACGACCCCCCTTGATATCTCGAGATCTAACGGGCCGATTTTCAAAATTCAAACGGCATTCGATTTCGCTCAACGTGATCTACATTTCTAAAAAATAAAAATTAAAAAATGTCAATAGGGGGGGGGGGGTAGAGGGGGGTAAAAACGGGCAAATTGCAGATACATTTTAGACTGTTTATCACGGCCAGGTTTCTGAACCAATCTTAACGCAACTTTTGCCGATCGATAGAGAATGAACCAGGAATTCACATGGATCCTAAAAATATGCATTTTCAAAAATCATAGGCGGATACAGATCATTGAGATTGGGGGTACACAAAAAGTATAGTAAATAGGAGGTTTTTGTTGGTACTGTTTCTAAAAAGGGTGGTAATGGTCTTGTTATGTTACAATTTTCTTATGAGAGAACGACTACAATTGTATTGGTCATGCATAGGCGGTGTCAGGGCACCTATGTTGGGAGGTAAAACATAACCCCCCTTTTTGGACGCCTGGATCCGCCTATTATAGCAAAAACGTGTCAAAAGAGGATGCACAATAACTGTATATGTTATCACATGATACCTTTCATTCACTGTTCGTAAAACTGGTGCAGCATCGTGATCTTCGCCCAAATGACTCGCTTCACGAATAGGACCCCCCAATTCCCAGTGCTCTGGAGCCGCCCCTGGTAAAGTTATGAACTTGAAATTTACAGGGAATGTGCCCAATTTAGTTTTAGGAAAAGTCAGAAAATTTCAGCATCGTAGCTTCAGCGGTTTCGGAGATATTCCCGAAAAACCTGAGGGGTGGATAAAAACAACCCCCCCCCCTGCCACTAATAGGGTTAAACGTTAACCGCCTTTGGAACATTTCTTCTAAAGCAGACGATGGTGATTTTAAAAGCAACACTTGTTTGTTAAAGCGTGGTAAAAGAAACGATTCAAATGGCGAAAAAAAATCAAAGATAGGACAGCGAACATGCCTACTTTCTAAAAATGGCGCCATTCGGCCCGGCTGTCGTTGGGCCGTTGGTGTGGAGCTGAGAACTGTTGGTCTGACTCCGGCGTGACTCCGGCAGCGATGCCAGGTGCGGGGCCGTCCCGGGCGCCCCGGCTCCCACGGACTGGGACTCGGCCGCGGCCCGTGCGACTAGGCTGCTGTCGCGGCTCCACTGGGTCGGCAATTCGTCCACTGCAGCGCTGTGTCCCGCCCCATGGCCGCTCCAGAGGCCGTCAGAGGTGACTGTGCGACCACCAGGCCCCGTACAGAGCACCGCTACTCGGGTAGCCACCAGTAGCGGCCTGTCCGCGGTCGGTCAGCTTCTGAACGGGTCAGGGGTCAGCTGCACTAACTGGTGCGCATCCGGGTCGTCCATGGCGCGGGAAGCACCCGTGCAGCGGACGGTGCCGGTGGCCGAGCACACTGCAGACAGGGGCGAGTCGGATAGTTGACCCTGGCACAGTCACTGGGCGGTGGGCACTCCTGTGAGGAACAACTGCAAAGCGGGGCAGATATGCAATCTGGAAATATAACAATGGAACCTAACTATGCTATTCCATTATCGTATTTTATTGCCTTGCGAGCCCAACATGTATCAAATCTCATGAGAACTTGGGATGCAGTATGTTCTAGCATCCTTTGTCTTTTCTAACGGAGGGACAATAGAAATCGCTCAGACCATCTGCGCTTACACTAAAATTACAAGGGCTAGGTAGGTATACGTGGGGCTGTATCATGTATGTGCATTTTATTGCACAGTGTGCGCCGTGCGCTTTGCGGCTTATTTCCTGGCTGCTGGACATCGGCTAGTCATTGTCATAGCTTACTGCGAACGGCCTTACCATTGTCCTTTAGAACAACCGAACAAGCCACATGGAAAGGGAAGCAGAAATCAGTGCACGCTGCTACTCTAACTAGTTTTCCTTGTAAGTACTGCCGGCCGGGGTTGGTCGACATTTTGCCACGGCCGGCGCCACTGCTGCGCTCGCTGCAGCCGTGCATTTCCGAGGCAGCTGCAGCCAGCAGGAGAGACTCGCACGGCCGTGTGGGCGGGGGCGGCTGATGGTGGGCGGACCCCACTGGGCGCCGCTCGCCCTGGTGATGTGACCGGGGCCGCCCATCCCGCTGTGCAAACGGAGGGCGCGGCGGCGGGCGATGTCTTGTGCTGTCTTATGTCCAGACAACTCCTGGAGTTCCGTGGTGTCGCTCAGGATATGAGCGATCGGAAAACGAATGGTCTCCGATCTGCCCCTGAGAATGAAGCTTCCACTTCTGACTCTTGTCTTGTCATCTGCCCAGCACACACTCGCCACTCGGGAAGTGGTTTGTGTTGGCCGACGCTGTTTTTCCGATATTCTTTGTCACTTGCCCGCCGCTTATAGCAGCTTCGTGCCTCGGCGTTTTTCAGAGAGCTGCCATCGGCAAGTCACTCAAGAAGATGCTTATCATCATAATTAGACACGCACCAGCTCTGACAAAAGTAGCAGTCGCCACAGAGGACTGCGCAAGTCAAACAATGACCGACCGTATGCAAATGACGGCCTGCGGGGCTGAACTGCCGGTGGTAAGCTGGCGCCTTAGGGTGGTGACTCGAGCGCCGCCTTTGGCTAGCAAGACTGATGACATTGTTTGCGGACAGTAACAGCAGCTATTATTGAGATGATTGCAGAGCCAATGGCATAGTCCTCGACTTACAACAGTGGAAAATCGATCGTGAGACTGAGGTGTAGAGGTAGCTATAGCAGCAACCGAACCGTCTTTGTCTTTGCACCTGTGCTGTGTGACACAGGAGCATCTGCAACGGCAATGAAAGAGGTGGTCGCACCGCTTTTGATAAGAGGTGGCTGCAGCAATGCATGTTTTACTACCTAGAGCGGCGACTTTGAGACAGGGCCGTTGTAGCGCATTTGAGACTGAGCCCGTTGCAGCAGCTGTCCCACAGAACGAACCACCTCGGCTCTGAGCTGAGCGTTGGAGCGCTGCGGCGGGCGTGCGGCGACTTTGAGACAGGCCGTTGTAGCGCATTTGAGACAGAGCCCGTTGCAGCAGCTGTCCCACAGAACGAGCCACCTCACCGGGCTCTGAGCTGAGTGTTGGAGCCCTGCGGCGGACGACATGCACGACTGGGCGCCGCGGATTGTTTATGGCTCATCAGAGCGGCTCGCCGAGCGGCAGGAGGCGCCGATGGCCGCTGCCCGGCTCTGCAGCCGTCTCAGGCGCCGACTCACGGTACACATGTACGACAGGGGGTTCGCTGCAAGCCGCGGCACGGATGAGGCGCCGACGACGCGTGTGGCCCGATGTCGACAGTCGGAGCCGACTAATTACCGCGTGTCTCCGCGCTGTTTACAGCCTGTCTCACTAACGGACATGCCGTGCGGCCGGATCGCCACGCTGCAGCGTCCTGTGTTTGGGGTGTGGTCGCCCTGCTCGGCTGACCCACGGTTTGTTGCCTGTGTTCCATCAGCGACAGACCCTTCTGAGATTTAGTCACTCGACGTGCAGCGCCATCACATGTTTTGGGTCAAAGCTGTTTGGGCGGTCCTCGTCGAATCCTCGAAGTCATCGCCTTAAGATATTCTTTGCAACATGACAACTTGCTTCACCATATTGCTCCAGTCCTATCTTCACCGCTTAATCTCCATTTACGGTCCGTTCTCAATTGATAAAGCACCGGATCGATTCCAAGAGATTGTATTCCTTCTCATGTCCTTCTCAGCCCCTTTCCTGGTATGGTTGGCACTTGGCAGTGCTGCAGTCGGCCTCAACCTCACAGGGTCGCCCAGAGCAGCCGTGACCTCCACCTGGAGCCCAGAGCCCATAGAGCGGAGAGACGCGCAGGTGCGCGGTCACGCGACCTCGCCGCGGGTCTGCAACAGAGTTTCGCTAGAGACAGAGTGAGAGGTTTGAAAGGGTGGGAGGGGCGACAATAACGTTGGACCCATTGAATAGCCGGGCAGGTGACAAACACTAAGATGAAGAGAGTAATTGTCGGTGGCATTACAAACACGTGGGGTAGGTCGTGCTGCTAAGCGACCCTGCTGAATGGCATGGTAATGGCATGCGTGACAGATGAAATCGCGATGGAAGCAGGTGTCCTTGTTGAGTCACGCGACTTGTCGCCATCCAGCTTACAATTTGCATTTGTCGGGCATGTCACTTTCCTCTGCCTGTCCCGTTTGCAGCCCTCGAGTTGAGTCGGAACGACGTTTCGTGTGGCATTGTGGACGCATGTGGCGTGTGGCATTGTGGATATCATTAGCTTACAGTGTTGTGGTCTGTGGACACGCACTGTATGATATTGTTGACCGGTGTGTTGTGTGGAGCTGCGGACGGACGCGCGACACGCGTCCCCGCGCCACGCGTGCCGGACCTCCTGTTTGTGTGTGGATCAGCGAGGGGGCGTGTGGGTGTCAGGGGGCGCGGTGACACGTCTGAATGGAGCCTGCCGTATCGGTGTCACAAGGACTCGAGAGCCGCACTTAATCGGCCTCGCGTCACTGGCGGGCTTCGCGCCAAATACGGCGGTGGCGCGCCACTGCTCGTGCCGGCGGCGGTGGCGCGCCACGATACGGTCACCGTCGGTGCAGTGTGCACCAGCGCGCCTTAGTATTCATGGTCGGCCTGCAGGGCGGTGACGTCAGTCCATCCGGGTCACTCGGCAGGTCGGTGAAGGTCACCGGTCATGTCCCGAGGAGTGATAAGACACCTCTCTTCCTGTCAGAAACACGAGACGTATTGAGTTGAATATCGCAGCTGATTGTTTAATGAATTACGTCTTTCAAACCAGAAAGCGTCATCAAGCTAATGCCCCCAACAATCTGACATACCGGTGAATGCGTATCGGTGTTCATCGGTGTCACCGACTATCGTAAGCCAATTATAGCCACTAAACCTCAGTGCGATAAGAGCTTACAGTGACAGCTCCGATGGCGTCTGTCCTTCAGCTACCTGCGAGTCGCATGTACTGTGAGCGAGCCGTGACTGCGTTCAGCTCGAGCTAACGGCAGTGGCACGCGCGCGGTGCGGTCCACTCGGTAAAAACACGGACGGGGATTGCGCTGTGGGCGTGGGGTGGGGGCGGGGCAGGTCACGCCTCACGGCACACAGACGAAAAACTACCCAGATCCTGCAGGGTCCGTTACTTGAGAAACTAATGGAGAAGAACGCGTGGATGGTTGACACGGTGAGCCATTGGTCAATAAAGCGAAACATTGACTTCTTTGCGCCACACTTGATGTCAATTTTTCCTCGGATGGCTTAGTATTTGGGCGATTGAAAAGTTCACTCTTTCAATCGCTTTCGGCTTTGTTTCGGCTAGAAATGGTTGACAAGCATACATTCGGTATAAGCTATGAAAGGCTGCGAGGAATATTCATTGGACTGCCTTAATTTGGCGAGTTCTGCAGATGTTTAGCTACTGTTTTGTTGGCTGGGTTTTGCCAGAACCATACGCATACGGGCTGCGTTGAGGTGCAACAGCTTGTGTTTTATCTAGTGCAGGTGCACCGTGCACCTTACTGTAGGCCCACCCTCCCAGGGAGCCCTGTTTGGTCCGACGGCTCACTGCAGACAGGCGCCACCAGAGATAGCTCGATGCACCGGCCTGCCGCCCGTCATATCGCGTGCTGTACCGCCGTGGCACGGCCGTCTCTCCCCGTCTCCGAAGCGTGTCCGTCTCTCCGCTTTGTCTCTCCTGGCTGGGGAGAGGTTCAGGGATCGGCCCGTCGTCTGGCAGCCCTGTCGCTCCCGGTCGTGACACGCTCCCGCTGCCTGGCGTTCCGTGAGCGAGCCGAAGATTGTCGAGCTGCCGGTTTACCCAGTTTGGCCTGAGTGGAGCAACACAAACCAGACGACCGACGGATTTGAAACCAGGAAGCCTGGCGACAGTGAAAGGACGCCAGTTTTCCTCGTAAAACAGCCATTGCATGCACGCTGTAGAGCCTATTAGTAGATTCTCTAAATGTTGTGTATAAATGGTTACTGAATGCCGTTCTCGGGGACATTGGTTCTAGACATATTTTCATCATTTCGTCTCATATTCGGGAATTCCATCGCTGAATTGTGCACGATCTTCGGCTTTCACCTCTCGTCTCTCGGACATGTTTCTCTTCCCTTTACCTTGTTCGCCTCCTCTACCCACGGTGCCCTGACCTCTGAGCGAAACATGCAGTGCCCGTGTGCAGCGATCCGATGGCTATTCTTGGCTCTCTTCTGTTCCACTTCCGACACACAAATCCTTCTCATCGCATAGTTCAGCCTGCAATGCGCACCATGCATCTGCAATCCAAAGCCATAAGTAAGTCACATTTCCGTGATAATTCGCATTCCACATTCCTCAGACACAACCCTATCCGCAGTCGCCAGTCCCCATGAATCCTAACATATCTACCATCCGTCAAATGTTCATATCAGCTGCTTTCTCTCTTCCTCTTTTCACGGTTTGTCATCTCTCCTGCTCCGCTCCCTTCCCGTTCCCTGCCGGCTGTGACCGCGGTAAGTACGCAGCAGCCCGCGGCCGGCGCCCGCTCCCATTGATCCACCGTCACCGCCTCAGCCTACAGCTGCGGACGGAGGGACGGACCAGGTCAGACCCAGCGCGGACGGCGGAGACGGCGTGGTGAGAGCGAGAGTGGCGGACGGACCACCGGCCCTCTGTTCTGCGGCTCCTGAGAAATGTAGGGCGATCGCACGCAGCCGTGGTGAATGACGTGGGGACCAAATATACGCATGCTGTAGGCACTGCGTTATATAGGGGCTTCCTTTCCGCCTACAGAGATCCTAAAAGTTGTAGCGTAAAAGCAAATATAACGATCCACTTTCTATACACAAAATTACCCACTAGAATCAGAGTCTGATCTATGATTTTATATGATTTGTGGTAAAAGGTAACACTATTCAGTAGGTATTGCTATTTTTGATAGTTTTGGACTCGCATCGTTTCGTCGAAAATATTCAATTCACTAAGAACGCATGCACCGTTCAGCTTTCCGTCGATACCTGTTGCGTTTAGATGAAGGTGATCTGATTTATTTTAGTCCTGCACACAGAGCCGCCTGTTTGCCGCGGGGCTCGAAGCGTGCCTGTCGCTCCCATTGTCCGGGTATGTTGTTTCTCCATACAAGGTGACCGGCTAACCTAGTCATACCAGGACCGCCGCGGTCGGTGCCGTGCCTGTGGGCTGTTCCGGATGCTGTGTAACACCTCTGTTTGTCCCGCGGGGCGCGGGCAGTCCCATGGCTTCATCGCGGAGCGGCCTCGCCCCAAACGCACACACCCGCATCCGTCCATGACTCGGGCTTCTCCTCGGTCAAACCGCGGCTCGGGAGGTTCCGACAACTGCCGGCGGCGAGCGATGGTAGCGCGGCGGCCTTGGACGACCTCCACCGACCGCGGCGGCCCCGTTTGGAGAGGAGCCGCGCGCTCCACCGCAGATGCGGGTTCCCGCGCGTCGTGATCGGGCTTACAGTGGTTTCTTGGGCTCTTCGGGTCACGGTGTGTTCGCCTGAGCGGGGCAGATGGCTGCGAATTGATGAGCAAGGTTTCGGGAAGCACCGTAGCATAAATTAGGGCAAGGCATAGGCCGTGGCCGCACCTGAGACCTGCCTCGCGATGACGCGATGTGGTGAGGTGCGGTCACATCCGTGGCCTTCCGATAAGTCGTGACCCCGGTGACCTCTCGTCATTCAGCGGTGGCGAGGTGAAGGGACCGGCTGGGGTGAGTGTTGGCCTGGCGCTGGCAAGGTGAAGGTAGTTGGGAGAAGCTCGACCGTTCAGAGTCGATAATGGCTCCATTCATACGTCATTCAAACACCGGCCTTGCCGAGTCGTTCGCACGACGATGCTATTTGTGTGCTCGCACCTTGGAAGCCCTCAAAGTGAATGGGCCTCAGATCAGTCTTATCAGTTATCACCTCAGTTATTGTAATTTCTGTTTGAAGTTACCGTCAGACATGTATGTCAACATGTTACCGTCAAGTTACCGTCAGAACAGAAGTTACCGTCAGTTAACAGAAGTTACCGTCAGACATGTACCGTCAACATGTATTATGTTTACATGTATTTGGCAAAAACCCTAATGGCTTACATCCGCACTAGGCATGAATGAGAAATAACCCTCTCATCCATGATGTAGGTCACTTGAGATTTCAATCGCATTATTTGCATGCGGTGAAATGAGGCATCGACTCCATTCCCAGCCTTCGGACACCGGGTCCGTCCTTGAGAGTGTGCCACGTGGACTGATGTCACCACCCCTCCCCCTCCCATTCCCTCCCCTCCCATTCCCACTCCTCCCTCCTCTGGTGATATCATCAGGAAAGTAGCATCACCGATGAGTGATTCACAGCGTCAATGTTTTCTCGGCGCACTGCTGGCCTCCATCTGTTCTTGCCGTTGTGTGTCGCGGGGTGGGAAGGAAGGGGATGAGGTCGGGGTTCCCAAGGTTTGGATCGTCCCGAGACCCAGGCCGCACTTGTAATATCGGCACTAGTTGTGTGTCAGTCGGTGCAACAGTTTGTTTATCTGACACTCAGCCAGTGTAACGTGCCACATCGACACGCGTGGCAAATGTTGAAGTGATACTGAGAAGCAATTGCACTCGTCCAACCCGTGACCAAAGTGTTACTGTGATAGGATTGCGCTCAAGTGTGTGTATATCCCAAGTCTCAACCTCTTGACACTGATATACACATCTTATCCTGTCCAAAGGCTTGGAGGTACTCGACTGTGGTAGCTCCTTCCTGCTTATCGCGGTTGGGTCCCTCGGCTATCTACTATCGTATCTTCAAGACTTTTTATATCGATGAGACGCGGTTGTAGCTCATATATCAGAGTTTCCACTAAAGTTAGCAATGCTTGGGCCTGGATCCATGGTGTTCACTGTTCACATGTGTTCCCCCTGACCTTGAGGACCATGTGTCTCCGATTCTACAATCACCATGTGTCTTCACTCTTCACTTCACTGGGAGCGCGTCTCCCCTTTCGAAATCCGAGTGGCCACGTGGGCGGCAGGTGTGGAATGACGTGGTTGGACTGGAAGGGGTTGTGGTGAGGTGACATTAGGGGGTCACGGTCCATGATTTCGTAGAGCCCCAGCTGCACAGTCGCAAATCTATTGAAGATGAAGTGCGGAAACGCTGTATAACGGCAGTCCATAGGTATTCTCAAGACTTTGCATATCACTAGTAACGCTATGGAATTGGACATTGCATTGCCTTAGACGCATTTCCTAGTGAATAGCACCTCATGCAGTTCGCAGGAATGACTTTAGCATCTATTCGCATTTCTCCTTACAATTGCATGCATGCATGCATAACGTTTGCATAACACATCACCGACTCGTGTCGAACATTCTGTTACACGAGCGACATCAGTCGGCGTCAGAGTTTCATGGCGTCATATATCGACGGAATGATCCTACAACCTCTCATATTTCCATCAAATGTCATACCAGGTCACCTCCTGAAGCTGAATAGCATTGCCGCTCTGGTTTCGAATTTATCGAAGAGAAAATGGCGATTCATTGGAGTTGTGGTGAAAGATAACGGTGGACCATTATCATTCACACACATCTGCTATCTGTGCAAACCAATAGCAAACGCGGCTATATCTACGCGATGTGCCCGCTTACAAAACCTAATGGCACGAGGCATCCCGTTTATAAACACTGACCGAGCGTGGCTTGCTTGTTTGCAAAACGATTGTTTGCGGTAGACCTAATAGTCGTGTCACCTATTGACAAACACTTTGCCCTGCTAGTTAGCCTGCAAGCTGCTCTGTCGCCGACCTGTCGCCGAGCTCTACAGCAAGCGTCCGTCCGATAACCCGGAGTGTATAGAGTGGAGCAGCCCTGTGTGGCCCGGCAAACAGAGACTGTGTTCACTGTTCAGTCCACAGCGAACGTCGGGCTCAGTTCCCGGAGTTTGTCGGTGACCCGCGTCACGGTTCTTACTCCCGGGCTGACCGTCACGGTTTGTGCTGTCGGGGCTGACCGTCACGGTTGAATATAGAGGGCTGCACATAGGTCATCGGGTTAGGACTGGCTGGCCGGTAGTGGCAAGTCTCTGTCCGTCCGTCTGTGTGTTTGTCCAGGTGTATGCCTGTATTTGTTGGTGCTTAGGTGTATGAGCGGAAATGGCAGGTTCCGGTAACTTATTGGCCACCTTCTACCGCATGTAAGAACCTCAATAGATGCATATTTATATTGTACCTAAATACCTCCGGCGGCATACATGCCTATGTCCCTAATGGGCTTTTCTGAGAAACAATGGACAGGTGGCTGTCTTGAGCTAACCACAACCGTAAACCTACAGCACTTAGCTTAATACTTTGATAAGCGGTTGAACCATAAATACATACGAGGGGGTATCGAAAAGTTCTGATCATCACCACGAATGAGATATGATAGAAATTTGATTTTTTTTACATGATGTTCATTACTCCTTCACAAGTCACCACACACGACCGCAAACTTATTGCATCGTTTCTTGACCTGCCTCAGGCGGTCATTGTAGGACCTTCGCACTGTCCCGTAAATCACTGCTCCATCTCATCAATGACGTCATTTCTGTCCTTAAATCACCGGCCATACTGTGGATTCTTCATCTCCCGTAACAATCAGGAGTCAGTTAATACCCGGTCAGGTGAATTTCTTAGATGCGGTAGGATTTTATGTCCACATCATGTTCTTTCTTCAATCGCAGCTCAGGACGAATGGGCGGGAGCGCTGTCGGTACGGATAAAACATCTTTCTTGGGCTTTTTTTGCGGCGATTCTGCTTGAGGCCATCTCGCAACTTCTTCAAAAGTGTGCAGTGGTGCTTGCTTATCATTATCCGACCATCATCAAGACAGTCGGTAATGACTATCCTACGCCAGATCCAGAACACTGATAGCATTGACCTTCCATATCGGCTTCTGCATCTTCGCCTTTTCAGAAGGACTGATGTGCCGTGCTTAAGCTTCTTGATCATCTTTTTGTCTCTGGATCATGCACATAGATCCAGCATTCGTCGCAAGTCATCAAATTATCGAAGATGTCTTCAATTTCCTAAAAAAGGCCTAGTTTTGATTTCGAAGGGCCAAGACGCATTTTTCTCTTGAACAAAGTAGACACACGAACTTCTAAGCGGGCTGACTCCTTTATCGTCTGTAGTTCTTCGCTGATAATATTTTCAGGCACTGCCAGCATTGAGACCTTTCTGTTGCACAATCATCTGAAAGGTCACACGACGATCTGTAAGGATGAGGTCCTCCACTTCCTTCACAGTCACCACCTTGTCAGTCACTTGTAGCCACTCACTTCTTGACTCCCCTGCAAGGGCCATGCAACCAAGTTGAAAATTATTTTTTTCATTTTCGGTAAGTGCATGAGATGGGCTTTCCTCGCCACAAACTGATTTCACGTTCTTGATGTATTTTCTCAGTGTGATACCGTTTCAAATGCATTAGTTGGATGACGGTTCGGTCCTCAATGGTCCCAATACTCATCCTTTTTACTTCTAAGTCTCTCCTGCATAAGATAAAACCACTTCTCAGGATTCTCTTTGCGGGAACATTGTTCTTAAGAACCAAATATAATACCAACCAAAAATCATCAAAATCGGTCTACATTTTCTATGTGATGATCAGAACTTTCCGATACCCCCTCGTACATTGTAACAGATGCAGAATGTGGTGTCTGCAGTAATATGGATTCTTCCGCCTATATTCATATGCCGTGAACAAGTTCTCAAATTACTTCTGTGCTAACAGCGGATGAGATCGTCAGGTAGGACGTCCGCTCGTGCGGAGCTTCACCATCAAATCACCACGACCCTTCCCGTCGCGTGGAAACACCGCCACTTCTGTGAATTGTGTGACACCTCCACGAGCGCTTCTCTCGTGTAGTAACACCCATACATGGCACGAGCGCTTCTGCTTTGTGTGACACGTACACGACCCAGCCTCTCGTGTTAGGACACCATCCTGCCGCCACGGACGCTCCTCTCTCCTGCAGAACTGGTGGACAGCGCGTCGTAAATGTCTGCACTGCGCCATTATCCGACGCATGCAAAGCCGCCGTTGTGGAACGATCCAAGCGGGGTGTGGCAGGGTCTGGCTGTGGAAACTGGGGCTGGCCGGTGTGGGATAGACTAGACTGGGATAGACTAGTTATAAGGCGACCTCGAAAGGGGGACAATGGAATTAGCACGCAGGGAGAGGGCTCGATGGAGGACTGGATCTGTGTGGCTTCGGTGTTTAGGGCAGAAGTCAGGGTGCAATACAGGAGTCTGGGACCTTGCGTTAGCAGCATGTGTCCGTCAGACGGTCGAGTGACACTCCAGTGCTTGAACGGCTCATACGGTGCTTTCCCACGTTGTATAGTCCGTGTGCCATCTTATGATTCAGAACTTACGCGGTCGGTGTCGACTAATTTGACATTCCAGTACATTGTATTGACATTCCTTCTGCAAATGCGTTCAATGTTATTTTCCTTTGCGGCTTGCAATGCAGGTCTGTCTCTCCTTGTTCCATGCATCGCCACGCGGCAATATGCCCCAGCTCTGCAATATAGGTACACGACCCGAACCACTGTCCAGGCGTCGTACTCGTGCAGCGCTGGCTCACTGGTGTGCTACCGACGTGTCACGACCGAGGCGCGGTACTGCACGACAAGGTCACTGCAGTTTTTTCCTCTACGACAGATCGGTGCATCACCATTTACTTAGCTGCCCATTTATGTGCAGATTTGGCTGCCCCGCCGGCTGCACAGTTGCGTGATCGGTAATGGATTGCGGTGCTAATACGGTTGGAGGATGGTATCGAACGGTGACCAGAATGCCGAACGGTGGCGAAATACAGCATGATTCATTCGAAAGTGGTTGTTGAAAATATCTGCACGTGACCTCTGTATATTGATTCGGTAGGTAAATATTTATGGTATAACATGTTATGGGTCATGTAAGTACATCTTTGTAGCCCTCGATCAGTCATCTTGGCTGCTATAGATAGTAGATACAAATATGTTAAGTAAAATTCCTATATGTCCCCCGCTCCGTTTTGACCCAGTTCGACCTGCTCCCACTGGCGGCAGGCACGAATGCATTGCACGAATCACGATCAAGTAGGGTTCACTGCAACGAAGCCCATCTATCTGCTGACGCCTTGCCATCTGATATGATTGCGGTGGAAGCTGGGGTTCAAGTCCCAACGAGGTTCATCCGCTGGAATCAACGCCACTTTGTTTTAGATAGCTTTCCGATGACCGATGTGCGGGGCAGATGGTTGAGTTGGTATTGGCGTAGCGACACTTACTTAGAAATGACAGGAGGAGAGGGGAAGGACTATAGGTGATATGCATTATTGGGCGCCTATCGCCTACCAAACGATGACAGAAATGTTGAATGCATAATGAATCATCATATATGATGCATTGTGAATATGAAAACTGTCTCTGCAAGCTAGTTTCTCCAGCCCTGCCATTTCTCCTCTCCACCCACTCGTCCACTTCGTTTCTGTGCCGTCCCCTCGGAACTGGGGTCTCGTTATCACTCGAGTGGGACCCTTTTCCGTCCCTCTTTATCTCCGGATCGTGTCGTGTCTGTATGTCTGTCTCCTCTCTCTTTCTCTCTCTCTCTCTCTCTCTCTCTCTCTCTCTCTCTCTCTCTCTCTCTCTCTCTCTCTCTCTCTCTCTCTCTCTTCCCCTCTCTCTCTCTCCCACTCTCCTCTCTTTCTCCTTTCTCTCTTTCTCTCTCTCCCTCCCTCCCTCCCTCCCTCCCTCCCTCCCTCCCTCCCTCCCTCCCTCCCTCCCTCCCTCCTCCTCCTCCTCCTCCTCCTCCTCCTCCTCCTCCTCCTCCTCCTCCTCCTCCTCCTCCTCCTCCTCCTCCTCCTCCTCCTCCTCTCTCTCTCTCTCTCTCTCTCTCTCTCTCTCTCTCTCTCTCTCTCTCTCCAGTCCACCCCTTCCTCTCCCGTTCCCCTCCACCCAGTCCTGTCGCCCACATTCCGTCATGCCGGTATTGGGTGACGACGGAAGGCAAACCGACACCGAACCGGTCACATACACAGCTAGGCGAGGTCCGATTTCCGGGCCGGTGGGCTACAAGCTCGGTGTCAGCAGCCAGAGCAGCAATGACCGGAGAGGGGAATTGCTGCGGATTAACTGGAAAGTGGCGAGTGAGAACTAGTACAGTGACTGACTAACAGACGAACTGACTGGGTAGTTATTGATGATTAATGATATGGTATTGGAGGAGTACGGTGGACTGGCCTGTCGCGCGGTACTGCAAGCAGAAGTCGGGTGGGGGAGTGCCCGACAAAGACAGGGCTGGGTAATATTTGCGGGTTTAGGCTAACTTCCCGAGCGCCTGAAAGGGAATTGGTCGGTGCAAAGGAGGTTGGCAGTGGCGGATCCAGGGGAGGGCAAAATGGGCATTTGCCCTCCCCAAAGCTAAATCATGTGGGCAAGACTGTCCTTTTGCCCCTCCCAAAGCATATAGAGATGATAAAATTGAATACGGTGTCGAGGACTATCTGGACGAAAAGCAGGACTTTCGGTGACGGCCATTCCGAAGTAAGGAGCTGGACGCTCGCTGCTGATGATTTATGCCAGAATGCTGTTAATAGATCGAACTCCCTGAACTGATTGCATGTAGATAGTGTGGCGTTGTAAAGTCGTTTGGTCATCTCGGTGCTCAAGGGCAGCGGAAATCCGGATAGAGGGTGCAGGGGTTCAGCTCCAGACCCATGGAAAACATTGGAGTGCAAACATAGCTTTTTGCACCCTCCAAAAGCCGTATAAGAGGCCTGTCACACCACCAAATACATTTAATCCTAAAAACCAGTGATCGGGAAACGAACGATCATGTGGGATCACCGATCATCAGACGTCCAGTTGTTGGTCAGGAGCGCCCTATGCTGGTCTTTGGGGCCCTCACCGGCTAGGAGTGTCCTGAACCGCGTTTGGTGCCCCATGACGGCATCTGAGGACCCCACGTAGACTCCAGGGGTTACGCTGCCTCTGAGGGCCCCCACGGCGGTCTCTGAGGGCCCTCGTGACACGGTCCTAGATCCATCTCAGGTCTGAGTGCCCATCGGGCTTTAGACGGCCCACGACGGCCTCTGAGGGCCCCAAAACAACCAGGCTGCAGGGGCTATGCTGGCATCTGAGGAACCTGTGACGGTCTCTTGATGCCCCTAACGATGGACTCTGATGTCCTTACCACAGCCTCTGAGGGCCTTGCAAAGATACCTGAGGGCCCAGGGCCTATGAAGACCGTCATGATGGCCAAGGATCTTCATGATGACCTCTGATGGTCCTCTTGAAGGCTTCTAAGGGCCCTCACAACGATTTCCACAGTGATTCCACCCGAGACGTTCACTGAGTGCCCTCACGACGATCTCTAGGACCCAATGCAAGCTTCAAATGCCCACGCTGGCGTCTGAGGGCCCCACGACGGCCTCTGATCTGGCCTCAACGCAGGCAGACTGCAGGGGTCATGCTGACCTCTGAGAGTCCTGTAACGAAGGCTCCAAGGGCCCACGCTGGCCTATGAAGAACCCTACGACGGCCTCTGGAGGGCCTTAACGCAGGCAGGGGACACGCTGGCCTCGGGGCCCCGCGAAGATTTCAGATTCAGAGGCCCTTCACAACGACCTTTGAGGGCCTTACAAAGGTCTCTGAGAGCTTACGCAGGCTCGTGGGATTCCACACTGATTGTCAGGTCCCATGTAGGCTTGTTGAGACACTGTATCCGCTCCTGGTGCCCCTTCGCCGGCCTCTGAGAGTCTCAACACCGGAACTTCTTGGCCCTACACCGGCTTTTAGGACCATTACATCGATCTTGGTACCCACGACCCATCAAATATGTGTCCAAGCGGCTTCTAAGAATCCCCATGCATGTTCCACGGACATGAAGCCGAATTTTTGGGCTCACACGGGAGCTCTTGGGACCCCATGAACGCTCCAGGGACCTACCTGCCTCCAAGAGCCTCACACTAGGGTGACCGGTTTTGCAAAAAGTTTCGAAAAGTTTTGCTCCCCAGGTCTAATCTAACGTATTTGGGGGTGCTGATCACGAATCCGGCGGAAAAAATATAAAATTCGAATTTTTTTTGACCGCCCCGGCTCTTTGATTATTTCCGGTTTTCTCAATTTTTGCATGTTTTTGAATAATATGATGAATCTAATGAAAAAATATTAAAAATGTATCGCTAAATGCATGTACCAGTCGATTCGGCACACAGCGGCGTCGAAATCGGCACGCCGCCTGCTTCACCGGCCTCTCAGGAAAGCATAAGGCTCGGAAGGTTTGCGTTAGTTACCCGATTCTCTCCATAGATGGCGCTGGCGTAACCGCCCGCCGGCCGGTCGTTGCCGTGCCGTTCACAGCCCCGGCGGTCACTTGCGACCGTCGTGGTCGTTATGCTACGTCTATCAAAGCACGACAGAAATGTTCACTTCATTTTTATGTTACTTCAGACATATTTTAGACCTAATGTTGAATTGGATAAATGACTATCGTGAATTGGCGAAATGGTGGAGTGCGCTCGGGAGCCATTTACAATAGCGAGGAACGTAGGTGGATTGATCTGAGTAACATATGACTCTGCGTTCACTGTTGATATGAAGTTTATTCACACTATGTAGTATGTAGTCGGGTGACATGAGAACAAAGTGACTAACATACCTTGTGTACGACACATGGATGAAGCTAATGCTACTTTTTCATTTTGTTTCGGTAGGCCCGTTTGTTCAGAGCGTAGCCGTCCTGTCGGTCTGCGCCTGTTACAGCTGTGACTGATTCGGTGGTCAGCTTTACAGCCCTTTCGGTGGATTGGGTATGGCTGGGGACCCCCGTTTTGGAGTCTGTAGAAAGTCGCGCAACTCATCTTCGCTCATGTGTCGTACACAAGGGGGCTCAATGTCTCGGCCCTCGTCAACCGCTCGCTGCACGTTAACCAGTTCCATATAGTTGTTCGCTTGAACGTTAATTTCCGGCAGCCGGAAGTGCCGAATGGGCTGCTGCTGTGGCGGTGGGGTGGCAGCTTTGGCGGCGGTCGTGGCGGCGGTGCCGGCGGTGGTGGTGGTGGTGGTGGTGGTGATGGCCGCCGCCGTTTCAGACGCCGCTGCTGCTGTTGTGGCGGCGGCGGCGGCGGCGGTGGCGGTGGTGGTGGTGGCGATGGCCGCCGCCTCTGTCGCCGCTGCTTCTGCTGTGGCGGGGGCGGGAACGGCGGCTGCTCCTGTCGCTGCCTTTTTTGACGAATGCTCTGGATTATTAATCCAGAGCATTCGTTTTGGATTATTAATTCGTTTTGCATTCGTTTTGGAGCATTCGTTCCAGAGCATTCGTTTTGGATTATTAATCCAAAGCATTCGTCAAAAAAGGCAGCGACAGGAGCAGCCGCCGTTCCCGCCCCCGCCACAGCAGAAGCAGCGGCGACAGAGGCGGCGGCCATCGCCACCACCACCACCGCCACCGCCGCCGCCGCCGCCGCCACAACAGCAGCAGCGGCGTCTGAAACGGCGGCGGCCATCACCACCACCACCACCACCACCGCCGCCGGCACCGCCGCCACGACCGCCGCCAAAGCTGCCACCCCCACCGCCACAGCAGCAGCCCATTCGGCACTTCCGGCTGCCGGAAATTAACGTTCAAGCGAACAACTATATGGAACTGGTTAACGTGCAGCGAGCGGTTGACGAGGGCCGAGACATTGAGCCCCCTTGTGTACGACACATGAGCGAGGATGAGTTGCGCGACTTTCTACAGACTCCAAAACGGGGGTCCCCAGCCATACCCAATCCACCGAAAGGGCTGTAAAGCTGACCACCGAATCAGTCACAGCTGTAACAGGCGCAGACCGACAGGACGGCTACGCTCTGAACAAACGGGCCTACCGAAACAAAATGAAAAAGTAGCATTAGCTTCATCCATGTGTCGTACACAAGGTATGTTAGTCACTTTGTTCTCATGTCACCCGACTACATACTACATAGTGTGAATAAACTTCATATCAACAGTGAACGCAGAGTCATATGTTACTCAGATCAATCCACCTACGTTCCTCGCTATTGTAAATGGCTCCCGAGCGCACTCCACCATTTCGCCAATTCACGATAGTCATTTATCCAATTCAACATTAGGTCTAAAATATGTCTGAAGTAACATAAAAATGAAGTGAACATTTCTGTCGTGCTTTGATAGACGTAGCATAACGACCACGACGGTCGCAAGTGACCGCCGGGGCTGTGAACGGCACGGCAACGACCGGCCGGCGGGCGGCTACGCCAGCGCCATCTATGGAGAGAATCGGGTAACTAACGCAAACCTTCCGAGCCTTATGCTTTCCTGAGAGGCCGGTGAAGCAGGCGGCGTGCCGATTTCGACGCCGCTGTGTGCCGAATCGACTGGTACATGCATTTAGCGATACATTTTTAATATTTTTTCATTAGATTCATCATATTATTCAAAAACATGCAAAAATTGAGAAAACCGGAAATAATCAAAGAGCCGGGGCGGTCAAAAAAAATTCGAATTTTATATTTTTTCCGCCGGATTCGTGATCAGCACCCCCAAATACGTTAGATTAGACCTGGGGAGCAAAACTTTTCGAAACTTTTTGCAAAACCGGTCACCCTAGCCTCACACATACTTTTGGGGCCCTAACGCTTGCCCCTGAAGGCCTCACTCAGACTCCTACCCTTTCCTCCACACCGGTTCTTTAGGCTAAACATCAGCTCCTTTGGCCTCTATCTCGGTTTTTGAGGGCCTCCATACAGGCTTTTTGGGTCCGATGCCGGTCTTTGAGAACTTTCCAGACTCTCGAGCCTACGCTGCTTTCTGAAACCCTTCAGCACCTTCTGAGGAACCGACCCTGGTCGGGGACTCATTCAATCTGAGAAGTCGTGAAGGCTTCTGGAGGAGCCTCCATTGAGTCATTCAGTTTCCAGAGGTTTTTTTAACGGTCTTGTAAGAGCGGACCCGTAGGGCTCTCAAAGGTCCACTGCGGATCCAGAAAAGTGGTTTGAGGCTTGCGGGTGGTGGTTAGCATAAGAAAAATCACCCAGTAAAAAAACTTGTTGCATTTCACTTATTTAGGTATGCTGTGATTTTGTTAGGTTCACTGAAATATGCAAACATTTTGGATAACTTCCTGTATGGATTGTTTCCTTAGCTTTAGGTTTTCATAAATCGATGATCGGCAGCTTAAAAAGTAAAGGGGCCCAAAACCTTCAGTGGGGCCCCTTGAGAAAATTTTGCATCCCCATCCAAAATTTATTTTACATTCCTCCCAGTGCGGGGGCGGATAGGGGTCGTCGGATAGGTCGGAAACTTTTGCCCTCCCCAAACGGATCGGCTGGATCCGCCCCTGGAGGTTGGCGATGTACGAATAGATACAAATCAGTCAAACAACGGTCGGCCGTATCTGGTCGCTGGCTGTAGTGCAAAGCGGTATATTTTTCCTTATTTTTGTACAAACGTCCTCTTTTGAGAGGCTTCACATGTTGTAAATGATGTCTTAATATCTGGGGTGTGAGGAACATAGGTATAACAGCAAATCCGTCATCAGAGGTCCACCTCGGCCATGTCCAAATTGTCCATTTCTCACTTCGCAGCTATCCCTGCGCCCCTGCAACCGGGTGCTGCTCACTCAGTGTGTCTGTCTGTTTCAGTCGAGTCACAATGCCGGGCGTCTGCCCCCGCTGCAACAAAAATGTCTACTTCGCCGAAGAGAAGAAGGCACTGGGAAAGTGCTGGCACAAAATGTGCTTCAAATGCGGTGAGCAAGGGGAAGGGGAGCTGTTGGTCAGGGTAAGGGGTGCTCTTGGTTAGGGCGATCCAAGAAGGAGGGAGTGAAGAAACAGGAACAGTGCGTTGTGAGTGAAAGGATAGTGAATCGCTGCTTTTGAAAATGTTGCCCCGTGTGACATGAAAGGTGAAGTGTGTGTCCCTTTTTAGGTATTAAATTCAGGGCTGGAATAAACCTCAGGAGATGTAGATTCGACACCAGAGGCCAACTTAGGTCACTGATCTGACCTGACCTGCCTTCACCGTGAAATCTCTCGAATTTACCTAATACCGGCGGCGCTGGCTGAGATTACGCATATGTCGGTGCATTGGCCCAGAGACGGAGTCGGAGTCAGAGATCAGGAGCGTGGAGTCGGAGTCGGAGTCTGAGGAAGACGAGTTGGAGTTGGAGTTGGAGTTGGAGTTGAAGTCGGAACGATACTACCACGATTCTGAAATGCTGGTGTGCAAATGGAATGCTGTCATTTTCTAAATATATTTCAAATGCAATAACGGTTGCCAAATTACGAGGGATTGTGCAGTTAATTGTGTTTAAATTGTTCATGTTTACCCGTTCATTGCATTGCGTTATTACAAAAATTATATCCATGTTATTACCGTACGACATGTAAAGTAAACCGTGTATTCGTTTATCACCGTTCCAAACATGCTAAAAAGTCACGACTTCTCTCCCGCTCCAGCGTCGTGCAACAAGCTGATGGACTCGACGAACGTCACGCAGAGGGAGGAGGAGCTGTTCTGTAAGACGTGCTACGGCCGCAACTTCGGCCCCAAGGGCTACGGCTTCGGCGGCGGCTCGGCCGGCGTGCTCAGCATGGACGACGGCACAAAGTACAAGGTCAGACCGTGTGAATAAAATAGTTTTTATCTGCTGATGCTTTAATGTTGATCGTGAGCTTACTGATTTACAGAATTCTGCGATAGGTGAGGAACCTTACAGAGGTGACGTTGCTAAATATTTGCCAACGGGGGCAGCCAAAAGCTTTTGTAATGTAAACTATATAAAATGTGTAGTTTATCTGGCGACAAATAACTTCCTAGTTTCTGGTATGTGCCGTGGTAGCCGATGGTGTACCGTGTGAACGACTATTTCAGCACCTGTATTCTATCCCCATTTTATCTATCATTTGTCAGTGTTGTTTCCATTCATATTTCATTTCCAATTCATGCTGCTCTTCTCTCCACGTCTGTGTTTTCTGCCGTCCCTGCTCTATTCCGGAAGGGGCGGACGGGTAAGGAAAGGCTCTCGAGTGTTGGCATGGCGGGCATGTGAATGACCATTCGGAGAACCCGGACTGAGGGGAGGTCCTAACCAAAGTAGCGTTTGTGTACTTGTTTATTGCCGCCATAAATGTATAAACAGCCTTCACGGCTAGTGTTTATCGCTAGAACGTGCCAAAAGTAGTACGCCGAAGCTGACAATGCCTTGTTAAAACAATAATTCGTTTCCTTTTTGAATGGACATGGCTTTGTTCATGAGTTCATAGGCAACAACTGTTATGAAACAAATGTAAGTATATTCATAGAAGCCTTATCGCTACTGCCGCTGTATTTCGACGAGTTTCAAGAGGTACACTGTGCCCTGACGCCCGAGACTATCTCGCGCCGAACCCCATCTCCTTACCTTCGTATCCGAACCGTCTCTTGACTGAGTCGCTTTCCTCTGACTGTGCCCTCTACTCCGTTTTAGAGCGACCCTCCCACCTCTAACGTGCCCCAGACTGTGTCACTGACCCTGATTGTACCCCTGTCTCCTAACAGTGTCCCTGTCTTTGACTGTGCCCTCTGCTCGGTTCCAGAGCGGCCCTCCCACCTCTAACGTGCCCCAGACGGCGCAGGCCTACGTGGCACCAAAGGCGGGCGGTGTGGTACGGCCGGTCGGCGGGCCCCGACCCCGCTTCGGCGGCTCAGACATCTGCAATAGATGCGGTAAGGGTTCGTCTGTTTGTTAGATTGGTAACAAACAGTGTTTGGTAACAGACTGGTCACATGGGTCTCTTCGGTCCATTTTGTGATAGATCTTTCATGGGCCTGGATTTTTCGTATTGTGCAATGTGCAATGCGCGTGCGTACCCTTTTACCAGGCTCCGGATAATCAGTAAATAATGGTGTCTGAAAATAATGTTTTTAAAGAAGCATCAGTTGAGAAATGTTTGCCTTGATGAGCTTTTATAGTTTGAGCAATATCAGTACAATTATTTCCAGTTACTCATCACTCATCTGGTCACCACCCCCACTGACTGTGGATTCCCCTCTCCTTCTCAGGGAAGCCGGTGTACATTGCCGAAAAGATGATTGGCGGTGGTGGCATCTACCACAAGACGTGCTTCTCATGTAACGGCTGCAACAAGCGACTGGAGAGCACCAATGTCACAGAGCACGAGGGCCAGATCTACTGTAGGCGTAAGTACGGACGGCGATGCGACGGCAGGGACTCGATGCTCATAGATGTCATGCGAGACATTTCCGTTAGGCGTGGGCTTGCCAGGGCTTGCCAGGTTTGGGACGTTATTTGTCGCATTTTCTTATTTTTCTAGCTGGTATAAGAACGGATGTGACTGGCCTCAGTACGCCTGAATCAATGACCAGGTTTGACTTAGATGCGTTATTCTTCTGTTACATTCTGTTCCTTGGTGTCAGTCATTCTGTTTTAATGACGTTTTCCTGTTTTCAGCGTGCTACGGTCGGAACTTTGGTCCGAAAGGCTACGGGTACGGCATTGGAGCGGGCACGCTGCAAACCGAGGCCCAATAAACCTGTGCGATTGTGGCGTCACCTCTTCCCATGTGAACAGACTAGTGCGCGATGCTGCGGGCAGGTGGCAGCAGTGTTTGGTATGATCGTTTCGGCTAATCTGCGCCCGCCAACGACACATTCCTTCTGCGGTGCAGGCCACAGTGTTTCCGCCCGCGAGCGCTCGTGGCGAGTGGTAGAGCTGAGATGAAACAATGTTCGTCGATAAATCTTAAACGATGATCGCTCTTTGACGGTTATGTAGTTCTACGGGTTTCAAGATGGCTAACAATCGCTGACTTGGGCCGCGCGGCTGCCATTTAGAAATGACTTAGAGCGCTTGTGTATTTTTGTAGTTTTCTTCCCAAACGCTGCATCCTGTGAGCTACACGGACCAATGTTCTGAGTGTAGTTTCTGGCCCTGCCAGCGTCTCGACAGCGAGGCGCTTCACCGGCGTTGGTACGCCCGGTACTTGTACAATGCTGTGTTTGTGTATTTACGATAGTGACTCGCGATTGTAGCACGATTCCAAATACATGTACTTATAGTCTGCAGGGCTTTGATGTGGTGGTAATACAACGTCAAGACCGCTACTTTTGACGAGCAAGAAACGTAAAAGTAGGCAAGCCTGATACAGACGACACAAAAACAAAAAAATGTTGGGAGTAAGCCTAGAAACCTAAGAAATTCAGTTTAGAGGCTGTGTCATGCATTGAAATGTAAGCTTTTTTTCTAGACGTCACCGGTACCACTTTGAGGAATGATTTTTTCGCCGTTAATCCGTTTATAGCCCAGTTCCACACTACCCACCCCTTTATCAAGCTTATTTCTCCTTAACGTGCCCGAGCCTAAATTTTCGGTGGCGATCGTATACCGGTGATGTTTTGCACTATACGGTCGTCCGTATACCCGCACCGGTGATACCGGTCATGTTTTGCACTATAGTGCAAACATGACGACCGTATATATACGGTCGTTCGTATACCAGCAGCTTAGGCAGAGCGGTCGACGGAGCCGATCGCACTGAGGACAGGTGATGCTGTTACCGCTCGACTGACCGCTGTCTACCGCGCGGATACTCCGATGAACCGCAGTGCCGCCGGTCAATGGTGCACGACGCGCGGTTCAACGTCCGAAACTCTATGGTAGTTTGCAGCGTGCTGCTCTACTTATCGAACGGGACTGCAGACTGGCGTTTGGACTAGAGAAAGTAGATAATGAATTGCTTTTTATCATATATTGACTATGATATTAAAATAAATAGGGGTGAACTTTTAATATCAGTCGGATTCAGGCATTAATAAAAGGAACTTGATAAATTTAAAACATCCTCTTTTTCGTTTCTATTGTGCTAATTACATGCTGTTCGAGAAGCATTCCGCCTCACGCTTTACTGAAAAAAAAACTAGGCAATAGGCATGCTCTCGCTCACAATGGATAAAGACAGTCTAAGAAATGTATTACATTTAAGCACACAATTTTATCAATTATTCAAGCATTTAACAAAAAGTAGACAATTCGAAAACACCTATCAATCGATTCAGCCAACAAACCCATTCGCATCTTCACAATGATCACACGTTCTCCAATGTCTGCTTCTCTTGAGCCACGCACCGCCTTGTACCGCAGTCTGAAAAAGCCCAGAGACGCAGGTTACTCAATACTCTGCAGCCGCGGGGTTTGTCCGCCCGTTAAGACTGGTCTGTGTCCGGTCTGAACTCGGGTCTTGTCAGTTTAGGGTCTGATCAGATTAATTCAGCTGCGTTCCACCAACAGTTATGTTTGTAAACTACGAGTAAATCGTAACGGTCAGATATTGTAAGGTTTCGGTATGGGCGAAAAATTGAACTGCCTATTTTAGATCATAGTTTGAATCTAAACAGTCTGATGAGTTTACACTTACCTTTGGCAGGGCTGGGCGATGGCTGACAGACCAGCAGACCGCCATTGACAGTGACACCCACTGTCATTTGTTGATCCTGATGTCATCCCAGCTGCATCACTCACGGCTGTGAGCTCCAGAGTTCAGACTCTGGTTTTCGTGACCAGCTGACCTGGCGGGAGTCGACCAACGCTCTGAAGGTGTTCGTGGCAGCCAGTCTTCTTTACCGAGAGTGTGTGTACCACTGGGTGGACAGTCGTGGCAATCCAACTCATGCGCCGCACAATCTGGGAAACAGACACACATGTAGGTATATAAAATATGTGATACGGACAACTTGAGACAGTCGATTAGTGTTGAGATGGTATTCGGCCCAACAAATAAATAGTTGAAATCGAAGGCATTCTTCGAGAGACAGAGTGATTGATTGGGTGAGTGAGTGAGTGAGTGAGTGAGAGTAATAAGTGAGTGAGTGAGTGGAGGAGAGAGAGAGAGAGAGAGAGAGAGAGAGAGAGAGAGAGAGAGAGAGAGAGAGAGAGAGAGAGAGAGAGAGAGAGAGAGAGAGAGAGAGAGAGAGAGAGAGAGAGAGAGAGAGAGAGAGAGAGAGAGAGAGAGAGAGAGAGAAGGGGAGGGTGGGAGTGAGCATCTTACCTTCGATGTGTTGTGTCGGTGCCGGGGCGCTGTGACAGGCTGAAGATCTTATTCTAATACCAACTGCCACGGAGCCAGGATAACGTTCCTATAGTGCTGTTCCACCGACGCCAGACGTTAGAGTGGTACCCCGACGCTCCTCCACTCCTATCGCTCACACGAGGACAGCGCTGTTCTATCGTAGCGCAAATACCTGACGGAGGCCCACCAAGCCACGTGTAGCGTCGCGCGCAGCCACGCCCCGATAAGACGGAGTTCAGGGCGCTGAAGTATGCAGGTAGACCACCACTTATCTGCAACAAGACCAGCAACGGTCGAGTGATTGGTCTGGAGTAGTCTCTTTGTTTGTAGAGTAGCACCGGCGTCGGTGCAGGGTATGTACCGTGGGCTGATAACGCCAACGGTCCGATGAGAAAAAAGTCAGATATAAGAGTTATCTATGGAGCATAATTCAACCTTTTTACTACCCCAACTAACGTGCAAACATACAAGCACACTGTGGTAAGATGCATAAAATCGAAGACGGGTATTCACAGACCCAGTACCTATTTTAGTTTATTTTACATCTCGACGATGATGGCCAGTCAGATGTTCTTGACCGCAAAGTCAGATATCTTTTAGTCATAACATGTCATAACGAATCGTCAGTGTCTGTTTCTTAAGCCAGCAGACACGCTATAATTAACGCATCAAGTGTTAGGTATGTGCTTGAGTTTCCGATGAATGCCCATTGCGTGTCGGACAATGTCAACAACCGTACAAAAACCATTTAATTTGGCTGTTGACTTAGTATAGGTGGATTCCCTAACAGCATGAGTCCGCCACGCAGCAGCGTTAATGACTGGGTTTATCGTCACTGAAGAAACAACACTGGTGCATGTAACTTGTGTTTGCCCAACGGACAATGCATCGTAAAAGGTTTGTTTGATCCCACTCAACGCACACAAATTATGGGTCATTTGTACATGCAACTGGGAAAGCAGTGCTAATTTCTAAATCGATTCGTTTATATCTCCCTGTGGTTCTAATCCCGCACAATGCACGGCGCACACCCCAATCACCAAAACGCTCGGTGAATGTCACTCATTCGCCGCTAGATGGCAGTAGGAGTCGACGCCTGAAGTTATGCTGTGCCGCAGGACACCGATACTGAAGCCCGCATCGCCCGGCTTCAACATAACATTACGCAGCGGTTCCTAAATTTGGTAACTTGCAAATTATATATGGGAAAGGGAATAGGAAAGCAGCCAGCGTATTCCCCATATATCGCTGGATAATGGATATGCATTTCAAGGCATTGAAGAAGAGACTTCACGGTTCATTCCTCGGTGAATTTAGTCGGTAAAATATGTTTTGCGTCCATACCTATTTACCTGCAACGCTCTACTTTAGGCTCACTATACGTTAATATCGTTTAGTCATTCAAATTCGCATAAATATTCACACAATGTGAATTGTTCGACGCAGCAATAGCCCAAGTTACAAGACACGAGGTAACGTTCACTTAGCAATACATCAGCGTCACAATGCCGTCGAGCGGCTGCGTTATTCCATCCACGCCGTTCTGATGGATTAACAATTAGCCTTGGGTGGGCGGTGCCTTATCGAGCCGGTCACCGAGGCACCGGCCACACAGGCGGGACACGGTGGGAACACCGCACGCCGGCACCTGCACGACCCCACGACAGCGGCCACCGGCGGCGGCGGTACGGTCGATCGAGTGTCGCTTTGAGCGACCTCCTGGGCCACTCGGACTGTGCAATGTGCATTACAGCTCCGCTTCAGGCACTGGTACCCGGTAATTGGGTGCAGTACGGGGTCGATCGTTTTCCCTGACCGACACTAGGACCGGATGGTTACATGCGATATTCTTGTTAAACATTCCTTTAAAAAAAAAATGAAGCGCCAAAAAGAAACGTTTAAACATTTTGTGAGCATAAACCTGAAGTACGTAGATGCAATGAACAATATAATTTTAAAAATAAATGATTTTTATTGTTTTGAAGGTGCAACAATACTTATTTCAAGATGAGGAGGATCGTATGACGAAAATATCTAATATCTAGTCAGTGTCTTACAAAGAAATTGTGGTATAAGGGCTGTGAACTCTTTTGTAGCAGCTTTCAAGCTGGCTCAAACCTTCTTCGAAACCTCAACACAAAAATCTTCTGCTTTCTTCAACTTCTTTTTTTGCCAGTCGCGATGAACATTATGCAGCAGTATCCAAATAAAACGGCAGGTGCTCTAAGAGTACGGTAACCAGGTTACAAGACTTGACCGAAACCAATGGAACCATTGCGTACAGACCGTCACGTTAACATTGCATGTCACCCTCACTCTATAGACCATGCACGTGTGCCGCGCGGGACGTGCTATAGCACTGTACACGTCAGGCGCGGATACAAGGGGGGGGGGGCCATGGGGGCCATGCCCCCCCCCCCTTGGCCGATTTTTTTCAAAAATAAAATAAAAAGTTAAAAAGTTAAAAAGCTGAAAAGGGGGCCTCCTGAAAATAAAGTGGCCGAAATCCGATGAGTTTTTTTTAACCTACCCACTTAGTTATTTCTTAGAAGACTAGCTGAGAAGACTTCTTTGTTAGAAGATTGGTAAAGCTTTTCATAACTTGGAGGTCTCTTATACTCACAGAGATGACCACTTTTACAGGGCCTCCTAACCTGCACAGAGGGCCTCCAAGCCTGCACAGATGTTGAGATGTTGCCTGAACAGCTAGATAAGCTCAATAGACGCAGTTTTTTTTGGGGGGGGCCCAACAAGTGGGAAGATGGGGCCTCCAACAGGTGGGATTATGGGGGGGCCTCCTGGTTTCTAATGGCCCCTCCCTTGGAGATTTTCTGGATCCGCCCCTGACACACGTGTCGCCTACCGTCGCTGTGCCACGGGACGGGACCACGGACCAGCGCCACGGGACGGCACCACGGGACCAGACAACGTACCAGCGCCACGGGACGGCACCACACACCGGCCGCCGGGCCGTTATTTATTGACCGTTCACGTGTAACGATATGGCAACGCGTCAACAGAGCGGGTCCGCCGGCGCACCGCGGGTCACCGTCGGACGGAGCGGAGGGCAGCAGCTGGCGCAGGTCGGGTCGGGTCGGCGGGTGTGCGGGTCGGGTCGGGGTCGGGTCAGGTCCGTGGGTTAGGTGAGGTTCGAGCACTGGTTGAGAAGCGGATACGACCGAAACCGGACGGAGTGCACGGCGGTCGACATTAGGGCTCAGGCAGACAGGTAAGAAGGGACTGGGAGTAAGAGGGAAAGGGTGGGAGACAGGTAAAAAGAGGCGAAAGTAAGAATGAAAGTTTTTAGTGCTAATTTTGTCTGGTTGGATTGTAAATTGCATAATTCAGTTGTTTTGCTTGTAAAAATTGAGACATCGACTGATACGTTGTTCTTTTCTTTCATCAGAAAGCCAAACCGGTAGCCCGAGGTCAACTTTCACGAATTGCAGCGGGCAACTCGGTAAGGTTCCCCTCTGTCATTGGTGCAGCTGTCATTAGCAAGTTTCGCCAATCACGTATCAAAATAATAAAAAAATATCTAGTAACATTCCATTTACCTTGTTACATACAGCGCGGCGTCGAAATCCTTCCAATGAAACTTTTATGAGACGCGAGAGTTAAATATGCGCCGTTTATCGCTTGCCATGGCTAAACAAATTAGTGCAAAGTAGTGTTAATGGTTTACTGGGTGACTATGGCTTTATGTGGCCCGTAAACACGATGAGAAGACTCTGTTGCATCGCAGCGATATACGCAATGCATGGACTATGAACTATGAAGCCACCTGACTTCTCCCGCAAGCGATTCGTTATGTCAATAATACTGATAGTTAACCACACTATGTAGCTTGAGGAGTTCTATAGCCTTCTTAACCCAGCAGATAATGGCAGTCGGCACAACGCATCCTTATTTTCTGACTCTGCAAGGTACTGGAATGGATACCACATACCCTCTAGGCCTCAAGCATGTATGTTAAACCTAAGATGTTGTTTCTCTACCTTGTACTTTTAATGCCATCTGACTCCCCCCCCCCCACCCCTGTTTATAATAAATCCTTTCACACTGGCTTCAGTGAAGTTCCGTGGAAAAGATGTCCGAAATAGAACAAGATATCAAGAAGGTTGTCATCACCTTCTTCGCACCACCTCTGAATGACAAGGACAGCAAGAACGATGAGCTGCGGAAGAAGGTGAAGAACTCAGGACGGTTCGACCACGGCGGCTACATGTTCCGGACGCGCGAGGTCTATGACACGTATCGGTATGGAGGTGAGTGTCGCCGGGGGAGGGAGGGAGGGAGGGAGGGAGGGAGGGAGAGAGAGAGAGAGAGAGAGAGAGAGAGGGGGGGGGGGGAGAGAGAGTTGATATAAAATAATACATAATATACGCTTAAATTTCAAGAGATTTAGAAACGATTTCACAACACATAGGTACGGTAACTATGTGAAATCGTCAACTATATAAAGAATTATAACGTCTATAATAAACGTACAGTATTTACAAAGAATGTCTCTAGCAGATACATTAGGTCAAAATCACACTATAAATTCATTTTACCTACTCGTCACATGTTTATTTTTTCAGGAGCATTTCCAATGTTTCATTATCAAGATGACCAGAAAATGGTTCAAGATCTGGAGGATAACCCATCTAAGATGTTCCCAAAGTTCGCTCTCGGTGACGGCGTGGAATCTCGGCAAGGTGAAAAAGCTAACTAAATTTTAATATCCCTCAATATTTAATTGCATCACCCTTAGTAATGCTGTTGATGATACAGGTAATGATGGTGATGATTATAATTGCATATACAATGATACAATGATTTCACTTTCCACAGGCTACCAATCGATTAAAATGACAGGATAAGCGCCACAGATTCTCAAAGTTCTAACAGAATCTGATGAGTCTGTGGTAGGACATCCGTGAATGGGATTAGAATGGTATTTGTCCAGTACCATTCTCATCCACTGGTGACCTTCGAGTCGTGTTTGTCATTCTGCAGTCATCTATACCCAGCTAGTGAAATCCAGTCTCATGTCTTCATTAAAAGTCACAGATGGTGAATCATTTCAGGCATATACCACGAGGTGGCCAGGAAGCGACTGAAGGCCTACGACCCCGACTGTCCGCTGGATGACCTCAGCTTCATAACTCTGGCCTACAAGGCCCTCGAGCCGGAGCCTGTCAAAGAGCTACTGGACAACTGGAAGACCTGGACGGGTGAGCAGACCGCACTATAAATGCTGATGATTGGAAACACTTTGTTTTTGTTTTTAGTGAGAATTCATTGATCTTATTTGATAAGTTTTTAACGGAGAGCGAGTTGATGGTAAAAATTCGTGGTTCTAGCATGCAGAAAATATCACTACCAAGTACCACACTTATTTTATCTGCTTGATGTACCGTTGTCCGCTGTTTGCCACACGTGACGATTTTGGTGTTTATGACTGATGTTGGCAGGCCGTTGAGGTCGAGTGTAACAATCTTGTTGTTTTGTATGCTATTGCCAGGCGCACGTGCCATTTTGGAGGATTTCGGTGACAAAGTCCCTATCCAAGAAGTGATATTCTTCGCCCGTCACTACCCGGCTGATTTCGACGTGTTCGCCTACATCGTACTGCTGAGCTTCAAAAACGAGCCGGAGGCGGCCCGTTGGGTTCTCTACTATGTGAGTCGGCAGAAAAATATGCAGGGTTGCATCACACAAACCAAAAGTCAGCACCGCTGTGGTGGCAAGTGTTTCGCTTTTCACGAGTCATTGAACGCATGCTTTGTACGCTACATAAAGCGTTGTCGTATTTCAATCAGAGCTACAGGCACATGGTTACAATATTATTCATGTCTTAGTTATAGTCTATATAGTTTCGCTGCGACGCTGTCGACTCAACTTCTTGGCTCTTGCCGCAGACTGGGATAGAACATTAAACCAGTCGAAACTATTAAAACGACTGAGAGGACACCGGAACAGGACTTACTCAGTCATTATAAACCTTTGACTAGTCATGGTCAAAGTGCAAATGACAATTGCTTCACTTGGACTGGACGTAACGCCAATTGATGCAGAGCAGCATTAACTGCAGCATTAGTTTGGCACACGCGCGGTCCCTGCCGACTGACAATCAAACTGATGCCTGGACTGTTGCCCGCCCCCTGCAGGCTGAGCGTTGGACCAGCCCTCACACATATACCCCGTCTGCTGCAGGTACAGAGACTGCGTGTGGAGCGCTGGTTCGGCTACAGTACGGTATACGCGGCCGCCCCCAGCTATAGACGGCATGTTGGCACCCCGGGCACCCCGGCCGACAAGTGAACGGTGCAGTCACCGGCAGCAGAGGCGCCACGGGGAATAGGGAGCCGGCCGGCGCGGCAGACGTGCAGCGTCCTGAGATCGTCAGAGATGTGCCATGTGTCATCAGTCTGCGCGTAGGGTGACACCAGTCACCTGTCAGGCGTCATCAGCCACTGTGCCTCTGCTGGTTGGGTGTAACCTATCACTGTGTCAGGGTGTCTGCAACGAAACCGAGACGCCACGACAGAATGCTATAATAAAGATCTTATATGGAACGAAATACTCATACCTACAATTATCACCACTGTGCCTGATATCTCACCTCGGGGTATTTATATCATTTTGTACATAGTAATACAACTTAAGTAAATCCTTAGCAACTGGTTCCCACTTCCCAGTACCTATTTCTGGGGGGAAGGGACGAGGTAATCCCGTGACCCGTACCATATAAAATGTGCTTTCAAGCCCGGGTGAGTGGCCGCTACCCGCTGTCATATTGTTATCTCACCTGAAACTCATTCACCACTTAGGTAATTCGGACTCAAGGTTACGCCCCTGCGTTCCTGCTGTCTTCTTATCCATAGCAATTGCAAATTCCTTCATAAATTTGCATTCATTATCGGCATTCAACATAACCCAATTAAATCCAACTACGCGCACGAACTTTTCGTGACAAACATTCTTAACGACCACTTTGCGTCAACCATACCATGGGAGTAGGAACCTCACGAAAAGTGTGTGTGTTGGTAAGGAGGGGGGGGGGGGCAGCGAAACTTCAATGTCACTTTGTGGGAGCCCCAATACCCCTTAAGAAGACATTCTTGCAGTTTTGTACTCATCTCACCTTGCTGAACTATTTCATGCTCTTAGTTTTGTATCTAAATCAAAAACAAATATATTACTTTAAAAAATGACTGAAAAGTGGGGGGGGGCGGGGGGCATGGCCAACGGCCCCCGCCCCCTGTTCCAACGCCTATGAACCATATCAACTACTTTGAGAATGGCGAGTGATATTTTTGTGCGTCATATAGTTATTTACATCGAAGTGATGATTCACCTAGTGAACGAGCTATAGGTCGTCTACTAGCTCCTAGAGTTTACCTCTGCAACCTATATTTGATGCACAATAAGCAGTAAATAACTTAAATGCGTTCAATTTTCAATCTTTCTTGATGTTACAAGTCATTTGCCGCGTCTCCGCTGTTATGTTTCGTACAGTTTCTAGATGTGTTGAGGCTGTTATGTCGCTCCCCTCCCGCAGTCGCTCGCTCCCAGCTGGCTCAGACCTCACCTCCCTCCGTCCGTGCGAGAGAAAAGGACAAACAGGTGGCGTTATTGTGAGAGAAGAGAATTGGTGATAATGTGTCATTCGTGTTGCTGCCGCCCAAACCGCTGCAGCTGAACATGTCAGGTGTGCGCATTCATCGACGATCTATGCATCTGTCGCATTCGTTCGCAATAAATACACAGTCTATGCAGATAATATATGAATAAATCCCATACCTACTGGTCTCT
This sequence comes from Amphibalanus amphitrite, assembly GCF_019059575.1. Lineage (NCBI taxonomy): Eukaryota > Metazoa > Arthropoda > Thecostraca > Balanomorpha > Balanidae > Amphibalanus > Amphibalanus amphitrite. Next base: position 57,224 of record NW_024882478.1, on the reverse strand, counting down.
GCTGGTGCGTTACACATAGGGCAAACGCTGTCGAGGGCTGCTAATACCTCAATATACGAAATATCCTAACATAAAACTGAGGAGGGGTGATTAAAGGGACCCTCCCACCTTCAAAAAAGTTTATGAATTGGCATGAAAGTGATGTCGCTCGGTTCAGAAAGAGCGAAAACGAATTCTACCAAATTTCACCGAAAAATATTCACCGGTTTTCAAGATATTAGACTTTTACTTTTGTTTACTTTTTGGGATCTCCGCTGTTCCTAGCGACTTTATTTGGAAGCAATAGTTTGGCAGCTGAAAGTGCGGCACTTGTTGCGCGCAAAGCAGCATATACTACCGCGTGCTACAAAACGTTTCAGTCAACATTTAAAAATCGTTAGATATCTGCGCTGACGTCACACATTCAGAGGGGTATTCCTATGCATTAGCCCCTCTGAATCAAAATGCTGCAATTTTGAAATTCAATATTTCCGATTTAAGGCATTTCTCGATGTTGTGAGTGCCGAAACCGGTAATTGTGAGCCAGGGACCCCATTTTGGCTATCTCAACTCAAATCTTATGTTAAGGTGGGAGGGTCCCTTTAAGAAAGAAATCCCCGCCAATCACATTATCACACGCGCTACTACACGGGTAAACGGCAAATTAACTTCTTTAAATGCATCGTTCTGCTGCTGTGGTAGAGGCATAACACCATTGTCGTCAAAATTGTTTCTAAATAAATGGTTCTTGAATTTCAACTTTCAAGAAATGGTTCAATCACATGGTTCTTGGTGTTGTTAACCCTATTAGAGGCATGCTCCTGTCACCGGAAAGGGGTCAGTGGTCTTCTTATGTTAAAAAAAACGTTTGATAAAATGACGAAAATTATATTAGATATTCATAGGCGGCGTCAGGGCACCGAAATTAGGAGGTGAAATCGAACTACCTTTCTTTTTCCTGGACCCGCCTATGATTCATCCCTTGTTCACTTGTGAACTTGTACCTAATGCCTACAAATAATGTTGATATGCCCACAGAATGAATAACTACAGTTATAATGCATCAGCATCGTGATCTTCACCCACAGCAGGGGCGTAGCCAAAAGGGGGGGCATAGGGGCCATGCCCCCCCCCCCCCGGAGCCCAAAAGGGCCCCCATCACGGTGTCATAAGTACGGTAAGGGGCACAATAAAAGTAGCGTAAGGGCCCCTCGGGGCACTCCACTGGGTTCGCGGGGGCCTTTCGGGCCTGAGACCTTGCCGCTAGGGCCCTCTGGGCTCTCTTCATTGGTTATAAAGGGCCCTTCGGGCCTTAAGTTTTGCCACTGGGCCCCTCGGGGCCCCTTTCCATTGTGTTCGCAGGGGCCCTTCGGTTCTCTCAGTTCTAACATTTTTTTTCATTTTTAAATAATTTTTTTTTAAATTTATTAGGGCCCCCTCCAAAAAATAGTGGATGAAATCCGATGACTTTTTGAATTTTGAGGGGTTTACTTTGGGCCCCTGTAAGTTTGGCCCCCTCCTGGAGGAAACCCTGGCTACGCCCCTGCTAACCCACATTGACATAACTTGCCTCACGAACAGGACCTCCCAATTCACCATGCCCTGGAATCGCCCCTGACAAATTTATCAACTTGACATTTCAGGGCCCAGTTTAGTTTTAAGAAAAGTCAGAAAATTTCAGCTTCCTAGCTCCAGCCGTACCTATATTCCCGAAAAACCTGAGGGGGTGAATGAAAACTATCCTCTGCCACTAATTGGGTTAAGAGGCGAAAATGATAACAAATAGTTAAATTGAAAATTTCAGTTTTTCAAAGAAGTGCGTGCGTTATGTGACTGTCTGTAAAATATTTGAAATATTCAAAGCAGCCCCACTTTACTTTGGTCAAATTCAGTAACCACTGTCCACCAAGCATTATGGTCGCAACTCGCAATTGCCGTGTGCCGTGACGGGGCTTCAAATGATTCAAGGTACGTTTTTTCGGCTACTAGTCTTTTACCTACTGTTTTTGTTTCGAATTTTCGACCTTCGTATCGAGGTCGCTCTGGTCGTTGTCAAGAAACTACAGACACTGAGCTTAGCAATTACGTGTAGCATGTCTGTTGCTAAGAGATGAGTGCCGATCGGTAACATATTTTTTTTTTTTCAGATGCAGCCCATGAAGTTCTAAACTATCGACGTTGAAGCATAGTCATTAATCATGATTTATCATAATTTGTCGATCAAAACATCATTTTGTTTACAAAAGATACCTGAAAACTTTACCAAACGTGCAGGCTGTATCATTTTTTTTTTTTTTTTTCACCTATGTAGAGGTTTCTGAAACCAGCTGAATCACGATCGCACCAATCAATTAGCGTTCAGGTGGCAGTCGCGTGCCGCCGGCCGCCGGGGCCCTCCGACAGTCGGACGATCTCTGCACCCGCGCGAGGACGGGCCCGCTGCTCTGACTCCGACGGACTCCGGCAGCGCACGACTGACGGACCGAACACCACGGAACCCCGAAGGATTCCCGCACCACGAGACTGTGACGGACTTCCATCACCCTGGCAGCACAGGACTCCGACAGACTAAGGAATCTTCCACCGCTCCGACGGAACTGAGCGCATCACTCAGAAGGGCTGCTGCTATTGGCGAAGAAAAACGTCGACGCTTGGAAATACATTGGTAGTGATTGAGAATGAGCTAACCTGAGCCAATTTGGCAAGTAGTCACAAGTTTTATTAATCGGCTATCCATAGCTTTCCTTCGATTCTGTTTTCAAAAGAAATAAACTCAATTCCAGTCCAGTGAAGCTTGAAGCTGCCGAAGTAAAAACATGGCGGTGACTTCATTCTGTGACGATCCGGAGAGAAAAGCGACCGAACCATTGCTGAGCTCGTCGAAACTCGACTACGGTGGCACCCAAGACGAGAAGATCGACCCTCATTGTGTGGCACTACCAGAGGAAACACCGCTGGTGGGATCCAAGTCCGACCCGGTTGCTCCAGAGTCACCCTCGAGTCGGTACACGCCCCGGCAGAAGCGTCTGCTGGCTGGTCTCGCTGTGGTCAGCATGTTGAATGGCTCGCTGATGGCCGTCATGGCTCCGTTCTTTCCAGCAGAGGCAGCGCGTCGCGGCGTACCTCAGACAGCCATCAGCGGCGTCTACAGCTGCTTCGCGCTCACCCAGGTGGTGCTGTACCCGCTGGTCGGCTCGCTGTCGCTGCGGGTCGGCGTGACGCGCCTCTACAACGCCGGCATGGCCACCGCCGGCGTCTCGACGGCGGCGTTCGGCGCCTTCAACTACATCCGCGGAGGCACGCCGTTCATCGTCGCCTGCTACGTCGGCAGGTTCGTGGAGGCCACCGGCACCGCCTGCGTGGCCGCCTGCGCCTTCACCATCATCGGCAACCAGTTCGGCGACTGCGCCAGCTCGGCAGTGGCCATGGTGACCGCAGCCCAGTCGATCGGTATCACGGTCACACCGGCGCTGGCGGGAGGGCTGTACGCGTTGGCTGGCTTCGGGCTGCCATTCTACGTCATCGGCGGCGCCATGATCGTGGCGGCGGTCATCAACGCCCAGTTCATGCCGGCAGTGGTAAAGGAGAACAATTCCTCGGAAGGTCTGTTCCACATGGTGAGGACTTTCGCGGGCTCCCGCGAGAGCTGCGTGTGTCTACTGTTTGTGTTCAGCTACATGTTAATTTTTCTTGCCTTCATTCCGTCGGCAGCGCCGTACGCAGACAGCGTCCTCGGGGCCTCTCCAGCCATGATCTGCCTCTTCCTCAGCGTCGCTGCCGCCTCGTGTGTCGTCATGAGCTTCGTGTGGGCGTGGATAGCGGAACGCATCTCCAACCCGTACCCGATGATGGCCATCTGCCTGCTACTGGTGGCCATCAGCCAGCTCCTGATCCCACCTGTGCCGTGGCTCGGTCTCCAGCCAAGTCAGTGGCTGTTCGGACTGGGCATGACCATGGAGGAGGCCGTGTTCGGGGGCGCCTACATCCCGTGCTTCCAGCTAATGCTGACAGCCACGGTGCGCGCCGGTCTCCCTGACGACCTGCGCACGCACGCGTTCGTCTCCAGCGTCTACTGGACGGCGTACTCGCTGGGTATCGTGGCGGGTCCGCTGGCGGGCGGCGCGCTGGTGGACGCCTATGGGTTCTCGATGATGATGACGGCCGTGGCGGGATGGGCGGTGCTGATGGCACTGGTGGCAGCAGCTCAGGCTGTCGCTAAACACACCGAGCTGAGGAGGGGTCAGTGAGGGACTCTGGTGTGGGGGAGCGATAAGCCAGTGTCTCCGTCAGCAGAGGAGCGGCAAGGCCCGCGGGAGGACAGAATGGGTGACGAGAGACTTGGAGAGAGGTTCTTTTCATGCGCGGAGAACATAATAAATCCTTGGCAGCATAAACTGCTGAGAGAGCATGCTAGTTCTCCGTTCGAATGAATAGCGTGTCTCAAATGTCGCCACGACTTTTTCGATACAGAGAATGCACTTCAGGGAAAAACGTATAAATATTTTATCCGATCATTGCCGACTTGTTGAGACTTTGACTGTGTAGCGTGCAGAGTGAACCACCAATCTGCCATGCAGTTTTGCCCGCCAGTCGCACAAAGTATAAACTAATAAGCGCATCAAGTCTCTTCATTATTTGGAGCCAGTACAGCGGCCTAAAAGGCTACCAGCCTCCTCAACCACTTCGCCGCTGTTTGATGCTCCTGTTTCGGTGCTCCATTTCTATAAGATTGGTACAGAATAATACGTAGATCTGAGGAAATATAAAGAAGAGCCAAAGTCTTTTTTTTTTTTTGTTATCTTTCGACGCTCCGAACATGCAGTCAGACTTTGGTGCCTGGTGGCGAGTGTGAGTAGGGGAAGCCGGGGGAAGCCCGGGCGCGGGGGAAGCCCGGCCACCCCGTTTCCGGCTAAATTATTCACAATAAAATGCTCAACTGTTTGTCCTTTCAGCGTGGCAGCTAAGGTAACACCAGCAAAAAAGTTAAGGCTAACAAAAATTGCATATTGTTAAAGTTATAGCGCAAAAATGATATTTTGAGGGTTTTTAGCTAAAAAGTGAGGTATGTTGCACTGCTAATGTTGTACCATACAGTACTAATATTTATACGAATGTTATGTAAGGACCGTTTAAGTGTTTGTAGTCAGGGGTGACGAGGCAGACTGGCTGAAGTATGACATTTTTTCGAATATCGCTGTTCTAAAATAAAAATTAGCACATTGGGGTAACCCCGGGCGAGTGGCCAAGCTTATCCCCAACCGAGAGCAATGCCACTAAACCACTGTTTTCCATGAGATAATAGGTACTGAGCAGGTTTGGTTTACACCTAGATCAAAGATAAATTTCGAAAATAAACATGTTATCATAGACAAAGCCAGTCATGTCACTTACGGTCAACTAGGGTCAAACTACGTTTTTGCAGATTACCCGACAGACAATGAAGCTAGAGCTTCAAAAATGGTGTCGTTGTGTTCTTCTTCATCAGCCGAGTCGAATGATATGCAATATGATGCAAAAAGGTAAAAAGAAAAATAAATTTTTAAGGAATTTTGAAATACACATTTTTTGTCAATTTTGCATCACGATTTTCATCGACCTGTACTGTATATGTGGTAGACGCTAGCTAAAATACCAGTAGTGACATAAACTCTAAGATGTCCACAGCTTATCAGTACCTTAATATTTCACTTTCCGTTAATATTTGGAAGACACATATGACATAATGGTTTCATAAACTCGTTGTAAAGCGCTGGGGAGGTGGCCGGCGTTACCCCTATGCCGGGCTTACCCCAGAAAAATCAACACTTTTTTAAAACTCGATTTTCTCAACCTTATACTTATTCCACGAAACCGAATTTTTGGGAAAACACGGCCAATGAACTTAGCTAGATAACAGAATATCAACATTTTATACAGCACGTATGGTATGTAATAAAAATGAAAAGAGCTTACTATGCCGGGCTTCCCCCGGCTTCCCCTAACTACGTGGTGTAAAGCATGGGAGAATACCTTGAGATTCGACGTAAACCAATTACAAAGCGATATCGATCACCGCTAACGAGAGAGAGAGAGAGAGAGAGAGAGAGAGAGAGAGAGAGAGAGAGAGAGAGAGAGAGAGAGAGAGAGAGAGAGAGAGAGAGAGAGAGAGAGAGAGAGAGAGAGAGAGAGAGAGAGAGAGAGAGAGAGAGAGAGAGAGAGAGAGCGAGAGAGAGAGAGAGAGAGAGAGAGAGAGAGAGAGAGAGAGAGAGAGAGAGAGAGAGAGAGAGAGAGAGAGAGAGAGAGAGAGAGAGAGAGAGAGAGAGAGAGCTCTGCACGCGCATGGGGCCGAAACTGGCTAGACCGTGCGTGCTCGAATAAGGCATTTTTCATCGTCGACGACAGCAACAATGGAGCGCGCAGCTTCGCTCACATGTGGGAACAGATGTGTCTAAACGGGACGCAGTGCGACGTTAACGGCACAGCTGTGACGTTAAAAACAAAGAAACAAACGGAGAGACGTGAAGTAATGACAGAAGAACTCGTAATGAAGTCATCGTAAAGCTTCCGCAGCGGTGAGTAGTTACTGCGATGAAGTTAGCACAGTTCTTCATTAGTTAAACATGAAAACTCAGCTGTATAGTACCGATAATCAAAGAAAAAATCTTTTGTGGTCGGCTGGGACCAGAAACAGGTCTCATTTTCGACATTGCACTCGGCACTGGCTAAACCGTAGGCGGCCTTCATGACCGATTCAGAGCAGTGTTCGTTAGTGCTCAACAGAACCATATATCCACTCTCCTATCCACTCTTCTATATAGCGAAACACGAAGAAATATTAACTTTCAAAGTACAAAATTTATTTGTATAAAAATAAGTATTTTACTTGCAAACGGGCGAAAGCTCCAGGACTTCGAAACAACAAAACCGTCCACAAAGAAGCAACTTATCTCAAAAGGGAGGGCAAACCTTGCCACCGACAAAACTCAGACCTTTACACCGTGTCATCGTCATGGGCTGGTTCTGACTTTCGTCACCGTTCACATTTCTCAACTGTACCGTTACATTTGTGCAACTGTTCGGGTTCCACAACACAGCCGGTGGGATCGAGTGTCCGCTCAGTCTCGTTATCACCTGCCCCCGTCGCCGCCCTCCCGGGGGGTACCACAGGCCGGGGGCTGTAGTAGCGCTCCTGAAACAGGTCCATACTGGGGTGCACTGTGGCGCCGGGACGACCTCGCTCTGCCTCAGTCAACTCGCGCCATTTCTCCATGGTGATGAGACGGCGGCTGGCGCGAGACGTCAGCGGCTGCTCGCTGTTGGCCACGAGTCGCAGACAGTCATGGCGCGGCAGCTGATCGGCGGCATACTCGGCGCGCGCCACGGGCAGCCAGAACACCAGCCGGCCGCCGAGGGTGAGCCTCTCTGCGGCCAGCTGTAGGAGGTCGGCGAACAGCGCCCCGGCGCAGTAGCCCGCCTGACTCACCTCCCGGATACCGTACGGAGGGTCCGTGACGATCGCGTCCACGGTGACACCGCGTCGCCAGACGTCCGGCCGCGCTGCGTCCGCCACCAGCACGTCCACCAGGCGCGAATGGAGGCCGTACTGACGCAGGTTCGCCGCGATACTCTCATGTTCACCACGCCGCCGACCACGCTCCTGCACTCGCGATGGCCTGGTGCGCGCGTGCACCGTGGCAGAGTCGATGTCAGCACCGAGCACGTAGCCACCAAAGTGGGCGGCGGCCACCAGGAGTGATCCAGTGCCGACAAATGGGTCGAGGACGAGCCGACCGGGACCGACGCGTGCCATGTTAGCCATAATGAGCGCTAACTCTGGGTCCATGCTCGTGTTGCCGATGTAGGCGCGCCGCTTCAGGGAGTGCTGAGTGATGGTAGCACGTGGTCCGTCACACAGCCAGCGACCAAAGTAGAGCCGCAGCGGCCGCAGCGGCGCCTGATTCGAGTCCGACCCGTAGTGTTCGATCAGCTGCAGACAGAGTTCAGAATCCCGCAGCCTGACCGCGCCCGTCAGCGGGAGAACGTCGGTGATCGCCTCTATGCGTGCCAGTTTGTCCTCGTACGTCAGGTTCTTGCTGAAGGCGTCCACGTTGACGCGGTAGGTGTCTGCGGACAGATGGGGCAGCACCGTCTCCGGGTGGTCCTCCAATCGGCGACGCAGCTGGCGGTGTAGCTCGTCCTCCGTGTCGGCAGCTGCCCATAACTCCACGCAGGCTTTGACGGCCACGGTGCGTCGGGCCACGGCGCAGGCGTCCGCCTCGCTGTCGAATTCGACCACCAGGAAGGGCTCCTGGGCCGACTGGGGCGTCCAGCGACACCGAACGTCCAGCAGGGACAGCACCGAGCGCAACTCGGGCTCGCGGAACTCAGTCAGCTCGTTGGAAAACCACAGCAAGTAGGAGCTGACAGGTGCCATGGCTGGGGGTAAAAACAGAACAAACAAGCTTTAACCCTCGCCGGACCTATTGGTTTTCTACATACGCGCCGGCCGAGGGGGGAGGGGGCGGGTACGAACCCCCTAGCCGTTTCGCCCCTGGTGGAGCTAGCGCGTCGCGGAAAAAAACGAGCGTGTGACTGTGTACCGTTACGAGACGCAGAGATTGGTACCCGATTTTAAGGTCCTAGGTCAACCGGTGACCTCTGAGGTCAGGTCAAGTGCCCCAAAGTACGGTTCAGTTTTTGGTGAATAACTTCGCAAAAAACGGCCGCAGAGCCGCGATTTTGGCAGCATCGTGCTCGCCTCGCTCAGGCGCGTCGAATGATATACATTTTGTTTGGGTCAGGTCAACTTGAAATTTTTGACTCCAGGTCATGTCAGGTCAGGTCACCAGGTCAAGTTAACTGACCAAGCCTTAAAAAAAGTTTGCAATCATGTCCAGCCTGCAGTGTTTGTCAGAAAGGTTTTAAACTTGGTGGATTGCATGCTGTTATGGGAGCCTACAATTTGTATATCTCGGATTTTTTATATCCGTGACCTAAGGTCAGGTCAGTGGCATGACCTTTCCATTACAAGTCAATGGAGAAAAATGAAAATGCCTCTAGATCCGTGTGTACGCATAGGAACAGTCCAAATATTTCAGAATCACAATGATTTAGTCCACTCGTGATGACCAAGGTGTCATTTTTGCTGATAGCCTCTAGAAAGGTCATCCGAGGTCATTTGAGGCTACAAACAGTTTTTTGCCAATAACTCGCGATTGGAAAGAGATAGAACGCTGGGGATGGTCTCATTGTGTTTGTCTTGTTGAGACGCATCGACTGATATGCAACATGACCTTTTCCGGTCAGGTCATGACCTTGACCTGAGGTCAAATTTTTAAGTTGACCTTTCAAGGTCAAATTATAGTTCATTCGACGCGTCTCGGTGAGGGGAACACGATTCTGGCAATAGAAATGTCGTGGCTTTTTGTAGTAGAAAGTTATTGTCGAAAAACACTTTTCGTAAAAACAGCTATTTTTGGAGTTTTTGCCCTCTGGAGGCTAAACCGTTGACCTGAGGACAATATTGATAATGACCTTTTCAAAAGAAGAGTTCAAAAGCTATCGATTGCTTTTCCATGCGTTTTTCTAGCTACCATAGTTCCTGAGATAGCGGCATGTTTTCTGAAAAATATAATGACAATTGGCAAATTTTGACCTTTGATGACCTCTGGTGACCCCAATATTGCTCTAAGGTGAAAAATGACCGAAATACTTTCAAACGTACGTATTGAGAGCTATCGACTGCTTTTTACTGCGTCTTTCTAGCCCTCTTAGTTTTTGAGTTAGAGGTGGGTGGTAACATATGCCCCCCCCCCTCACTAGGGCGAAGTTGGCCGAGACCGCCACTGGGGCGCGGGTTAACCCACGGCGGCCGAGGGGGGGGAGGGTGCCGCCCCCTCCCCATAGGGTTTTTTCGCGATAGCTCCTAACACGCTGGTGATAGAAGCTGAAACTTGGCATACCTGACCTTTGATTCAAGCCGGATCTTTTGACACCAACTGCATTTTCGGGTCAGGTCAGGTCACTGACCTATGACGTCATAAGTGAACCTATGCACGGTCTTCGGATGTCGCAACTTCGCAACGCCCTCACTGCCAAGTGCCAGAGGAGCTTTCACGGGGAAATGAAGCTTGCAGGATCTAGTATCCATTACGAGTCTCACAACCTGTATATCTCGGATTTTTCCTAAAGGTCACATGAGGCCAGGTCATTTTCGTGACCTCACCATTATAAGTCAATGGGGAAAAATGAAAACTGCTATTTTGGCGCCGGGAACGATCTCCAACTATCTAAAGCACACAGAATCGTGATTTGATGCACATTGCACTCCTTGCAAGGTTAGATGCGTCACTTTTGCAATGTTGACCTTGCGTGACGTCATGTATGACGTCATCAAGGTCATACTAGTTTTTCGTCAATAACTCCCGATCAAATTGAGCTAGGGAGTCGGGAAAGCCACCAATGGACTCAGGAAGACCTGCCGAATCGAATGATTGCGACATGACCTCTTTCGACCAGATTCGTGACGTGGGGGCGCTGACCTGACCGTGACCAGAGGTCAACACCCTGACCCAAACTGACATGACCTGGAGTCAAAAATTTCAGACATTGTCCAAAATTGATGTACCAAAAGCTACCCCAAGCGGCGTGGCGCTACGCGCCGCGGTTTTTTATTCACACGCGAAAAACGCGACAGGGTGGTAACTAGAGGTGGCAAAATGTGGACCCGGGGACCCGCCACCCGGTCTATGGAACCGGTCTGGACCCGGATGGGTCCAGACCGGGTCCCCCAAAATATTTGGCCGGGTCCAACCGGGTCTTATCATTTCCCTGTGCTCTAAAGTAAATATCAATATTTTTTATGCTTTGGCAAACATAGTCATAGTTGATGCAGTTTCCAGTTCATAAGTCCCAATTCCACTTTTGAATTTTAATATTCCAGCAGATTGGGCTACCTATTCTATAGCATACTGGTCAGTCTTGCTTCAATTTCTTATCTTGTCACCTACAACAGAATAAACAAGTTCTAAGTGCTAGCAATCCAGAAAACATTTCACCAAATGTTTGTACGGATCACTTCCATTCAGTTTGCTGTGCAACACCTAGCAATATTTTGAGCTGTAGCCTGTAGAAATCAAATACCAATAACATATGTAGGTAAGTAAGGTATGACATATGTAGGTTCAGTTAAGGTATGACTGAAATCCATTTATAAATGGACACAAATCCAATTGAAGCAAGGCTGACCAGTGACATTCTCACCTGCCTTTTCAAAGACCTTGACATACCAGCACAGGGGAGCACTGCCGCTTCAATCCTATTGGCCGTGGTGTCTAACGGTGGCGGCCATATTGCGCAGACCAAGAACCGGCCGCCGCCTGTGTTGAGGAATAGGGAATTCGGGACCTCGATTTACGTTTGCGGCCGCCGCATCCGTTACGTTCAAGTTACGTAGATACGGAACCCGGCATCTTACGCAGAATTGAGTGGGGAACACGATCGTATCTTCAGAATTCCTTAAATTCACTCGCCGGACCTACACTTGCCTCGGCCGAGGGGGTTGATTGAACCCACCTCGCTAATGCGCCGCTAATTTAACTAGAATTAAGCGGTAAAGTGGTCGTATGCGGCAAAGTATAATGCAGAGTGACTGGTAGGAACCCGCTGTAAAGGCCTCAGGTCAACCGGTGACCTCTGAGGTCAGGTCAAGTGATCTAAGGCAAGGGTTCGGTTTTTGGTAAATCACTTCGCCAAAAATGGCCGTAGAGCCGCGATTTTGGCATCATCGTGTTTAGCTAGCTCAGGCGCATCGAATGATATACATTTTGTTCGGGTCAGGTCAACTTAGGGTGTTGACCTCAGGTCAAGGTCAGGTCAGCACCCCTAGGTCACGAAGTTGGTCGAAAGAGGTCATGTCGCATATCATTCGATTCGGCAGGTCTTCCTGAGTCCATTGGTGGCTTTCCCGACTCGCTAGCTCAATTTGATCGGGAGTTATTGAAGAAAAATTGTGACCCTTGTGACGTCACAAATGACGTCACGCAAGGGCAACAATGCAAATATGAAGCATAGAACCTTGCAAGGAGTGCATGAAATCATGATTCTATATGCTTGAGATAGTTTCAGATCATTCTCGGCGCCAAAATAGCAGTTTTCATATTTCCCCATTGACTTATAAGGGTTTAACGTAATAGTTCCTTATATCTGAGGATTTTTTAGGATTTCATCTTGTTCTCCACTCAATTCTGCGTAAGATACTGGGTTCCGTGTCCACATAGCTTGAACGTAACGGATGCAGCGACCGAAAACGTAAATCGAGGTCCCGAATTCCCTATTCCCCAACACAGGCGGCGGCCGCTTTCTGGTCTGCGCAACATGGCGGCACCGTTGGACACCATCTGGCGGCCGATGCGCGTATATTCGGATGCAGTATGAGCAGAGCATGGGTCCCGAAAAATTCCTCAGAAACTAGAGAAATTCTCGGACACACACGACGGGTACCATATGAATGCGGGTGAGACTAAATGCTTACTTCGAAATTTAAGCTGCGTTGCGGCATTGGCGGTTATGTGCGGCGTGTATGCCGCATGATTAGTAAGCGGCGACCACTAAATTAAAAACTCAATAGCTTTGACCTGTTTTCCATGGATAACACTGCATACCAAAAATGTCCATCGCTCTCGTCATAGGATATTTAGATTTAAATAACTAACTTATCTACATCATCGTTTTGAACCAAATTAATACTTTCAACTTGACCCTCGCCCGTATAGGTGTTTTTTTTTCCAGCCGCGAACGTATAAGGTATAACCCCTTGCCGTTTCGCTCCTGATCAAGCTAGAGCTTCGCGGAAAAAACCAGCGTGTTGCCCGTGACGAGATCGCCGATGATACCCAATTTTAAGGTCCTAGGTCATCGGTTGACCTTCCAGGTCAGGTCAATGACCCAAAAGGCAGGAAAATTGGGACCTGTTAGAACGTTGGACGTGGTGAACGTGGGACATGAAAAAGTTGCACCTCTATGTAATATGTGGGTTCGATATACTGTGTGACGTTCCAAGAACTATTTGGGAAAAGTTGCACCTCCGGAGAGACGGACGGACGGACGGAGAGACGGATGGACGGACGAAGAGACTGATGACGGACGGACGGAGAGAGTGACTGATGGACGGACGGATGGAGAAACGGACGGACGGATGGACGGACTGAGAGACGGAAGGGCGGACGGACGGACGGACGGACTGAGAGACGGAAGGGCGGGCGAACGGACGAAGAGACGGACAAAGAGATGGACAGACGGACGAGAGAGAGAGAGAGAGAGAGAGAGAGAGAGAGAGAGAGAGAGAGAGAGAGAGAGAGAGAGAGAGAGAGAGAGAGAGAGAGAGAGAGAGAGAGAGAGAGAGAGAGAGAGAGAGAGAAGGGTGGTGAGAGAGAGAGAGAGAGAGAGAGAGAGAGAGAGAGAGAGAGAGAGAGAGAGAGAGAGAGAGAGAGAGAGAGAGAGAGAGAGAGAGAGAGAGAGAGAGAGAGAAGGGTGGTGAGAGAGAGAGAGAGAGAAGGGTGGTGAGAGAGAGAGAGAGAGAGAAGGGTGGTGAGAGAAAGGAGGATCAGATGAAGGAAAAGACTTAGAGATATGGATATTACTTGTCAGAGACTCGGGGAGGACGGGAAGGAGACTGATACCTAAAGAGAGGAAAGATGATCGTGAGCAAGGGGTTTGGGAGATAGGTAAGGAGACAGGGGAAAATGAGATTTTATTGCTCCGGTCCCAATAACACTTCCCAAAATAAAATATAATTGGTCGTAATTATTGAATAAGAATCGGAAATTGTCAACTGAACGTCTCATTTGCTTACATCGACCCGCCCTATACCCTGTTTGACATGTTTGCACCAAAGCCAACTTGCAGGCTATACATCGAGCCAGTGGTATATACTATACAATAAATACATCTCTCCCGGTGGTATACCTGCATAGAGCCGAGACCTCCGGCTGTATTTTCCCACGATCAGCCGGATTGCAAAGCCGTGTATTTCTCGTCCGTTGCAGGCGGCCGGCGCAATCTCCGTGAAAGAAGCGCTCCAGTGACAAAAGCACGAGCAGATCGCCTAAATGCCGGTGGCCGCGAGAATTTCTCTAGTTTCTGAATAATTTTTCGGGACCCATGCTCTACTCATACTGCATCCGAATATACGCGGCCGATGCGCATTCCACATTATAGAGTTCAGTGCATACCAGTCACTGTGCCCACCGGAAATCAGAGTTCATGTTTGATATTCAAATGCATTTCATAACTATAACAGCTTTGAAATTATTTCTATCACGGCCAGAAGACAGCTCATAAAACCAACATGCCCTTGCATAAATCCATAAAGCTAAAAATGAATCCAAGGCATTCTCCAGAAACCGTTGTATTGATCAGATTTTTAGCCAACTGGCGCCGCATGGTGGCGCTAGCAGAGCGTATTATACAATAGAGTTCTACTAGCGCCACCATACGGCAGCAGCTGGCAAAAACTGAGTCAATACCAATGCCCTTCTCCAAGGCCAATGATTCCGTGTTGATGTGAAAATGGCGCATTTGAGCGTCATATATGCTATGCCTTACGCACGCTAATCTACTGCATAAAGGTTACAATTTTGGAACACGTTCGGGAAGAAATCAGGTAAGTCTCAGAACTCTTGGTATTTATTCTATATCTAGGTACTAACAGCAAACTGTAGTTTGTTTTCTACGTTAATAAATTGGCACTTAAAGGGACCCTCCCACCTTAACATTAGATTTGAGTTGAGATAGCCAAAATGGGGTCCCTGGCTCACAATTACCGGTTTCGGCACTCACAACATCGAGAAATGCCTTAAATCGGAAATATTGAATTTCAAAATTGCAGCATTTTGATTCAGAGGGGCTAATGCTTAGGAATACCCCTCTGAATGTGTGACGTCAGCGCAGATATCTAACGATTTTTAAATGTTTGACTAAAACGTTTTGTAGCACGCGGTGGTATATGCTATTTGCGCGCAACATCTGCCGCAAACGCCGCACTTCTAAAATAAAGTCGCTAGAAACAGCGGAGATCCCAAAAAAGTAAACAAAAGTAAAAGTCTAATATCTTGAAAACCGGTGAATATTTTTCGGTGAAATTTGGTAGATATTCGTTTTCGCTCTTTCTGAACCGAGCGACATCACTTTCATGCAAATTCATAAACTTTTTTGAAGGTGGGAGGGTCCCTTTAAGTCATGATCGCAACCTTGCAGTACTTAAAAGAAATAGTTCACTTTCACGAAATTATTTTTTTTTTGCAACGATTTATTATTTTTTATGTTCAAAATAATCAGCAAAGAAAATAAAACCTTTTTATAACAAAATATTTTTTTTCTATATTTTGATATAGGAAGAACTTTTCAGTTTCTGTAAGGCACAGCGATCCAGTATGAAAAGAGCATGGGTCCCGAAAATTCTTCAGAAACAGAGAAATTATCGCAGCCACCGGCATTTGGGCGATCTGCTCGATCTGATAATGTTCCCCTGAATGTCCTAATTGATCAGTACGAGAATTTCTCTAGAGTTCTCGTAGATAATTTCTCTAGTTTCTGAAGAATTTTCGGGACCCATGCTCTTTTCATACTGGATGGAAATATATGCAAGGCACAGATCCTCAACGCAAGACACCTTTTTCGGGACGAGAAATAGAATATCTTTGCCTAGGGTGATCGTTGGGCTGTAAAAGCTCCTGATTTATGCTCGTCTCAGCCCAAGCTACGGAACTGCTATTCCAGTTCAAAACCCATGTTAAAAAGTGAACTATTTCCTTTAAAAGTTTATTGCCATTACGATTTTGCAGTACTTTAACCCAACAAAATTTTGCAGTGATTTTACGCCTGTTTTGTCCTTGCATTGCTATCGTGTCCTTGATCGTGTCGACAATTAGACATTTCTGGCGGACCTCACAACGTTTTGATGTTTCTATTTTGATTTTGAATGTTTTCTCGTTTGGGGCCTTGGATAGTTGATAATATTTGTAAGGACTAATGAATTTAATTCTAAAAACGAATATCTTTTACCAAGAATATTAGAAAAGGTATGTATCAGTATGGTTATCTTGTTCCATGTTGATGTTAGGTTCTGACTGGTGAAGGCACTGCTCTATGGATCCCCAGTTCACATGCAGGCTGTTCGGGTCCCTGCAGCATAGATCTGTGCTGCGTGCGTCATACTTGGGTGACGTCAACCGCCTGGCTCCGCCCACTCTCCGCCGGCACGCCGCGGCCGAGCGTCGCTGCAGCCTATTTCAAACGCGGCGAACCGTTGCGCGGGTGGACTGGTGATTGTCGCTCAAATAACGTTTAAATTGCGTTCAAATGTGGTTAAAGGTAGTGTGCCAGCTTTCCTGGACCGTATGGAGTTAATGGCCCAGATAAGGAGAACCGGATTTTTAGAACTTATCCATACCTTCAAAACTCATGGAAACGTCTTAAATTCTTCAAATTTTGAGTACCCCAGTGCGAAATTCGCCCCGACGGGTTGTCGGTCGTACCCCAACCACATTTCACACCACTATGAACAATAAATCACACACTGAAATCGCTATTACCGATATGCTCATCCAATCAAGTTTCGATAAACCCGTTCATCATCATCTCCTGCGGTTTCGAACACGCCTGTTAGGTGGTGCGGTAGACCGCGCCCAAAGCCAGGGCCCCGGTAACGTGAGGTAGCCGAGTCGCGGCAGCGTGCGCTGACCCAAGCCGGGGCCGCGCGTCCTCCCGGTGTCATGTGATAGCCCGGGGCTGCCCGCGGGGATGCGGTAGACCGCGCCCAAAGCTGCGGCCCCGGCTTGGGTCAGCGCACGCTGCCCCGACTCGGCTACCTCACGTTACCGGGGCCCTGGCTTTGGGCGCGGCTTCTGCTCATACTTTGTGGTGCGGTGGTGGTGCGTCGGGCCGCGCGCTCTGACTTCGGCCAAGAAAAATGCGTCAGCTGATCATTGTCATTTCTGCCACTTGCGTGTGGTGAAATGGGGTCATAACTTAAGAGACGGCTTTTTCATATCAATTATTTTACATAAAATCATATTTCAAACCATAAATAATGTTCGACAGCCAAATAAAAGAAACAATACCAATACAGGCTTACACTTTAAGGCTCGACATTGTGTTGTCTACGATTAGACAGCTGATAACTCATTCCCGTACGTCGTAACTCTGTAATGACCTCTGCTTATTGTCACACGTGCGCCGCATTCGCGATTGTTGCCGACGCCTGTTTACAGATCAGCCCACTACAGTTGTTATACATATCGAAAAACCGATAAACTTTTCGGCGAAAAAGGCACTATTCCAGGCCCATTTTTGATTTTTTTTTGCGATATTAGGTAAAAACAGAAGCTTCTTATCCTAGGAAAAATAAAATGGGAAATCTTTCAAAGGTGGCACACTACCTTTAATAGCAATGTGCCACCGAAAAGAGTGATAATGATACCCAAAAAACAACATACAAACCTCTTACAATAAGAAATATCGGACAGTAAACTTTAATCCGCGCCACTTTCGCCTCCTGCAGCACCGAATTTCGTGCTGCAGGAAAACGAAGCATGCTTCAGTAGGTGACGTCACACAGCCGGTGACGCAGTGGTGTGGGCGGGACTAACGGGCGACGAAGTCCTCACTGCGCATGCGTGCTGCAGCATATTTCATTTTGGCTGCGCAGCCGAACAGCCCTATGATTTTTAGCAGCTGTAGTAAAAGTGGCTTAGGTTAGCATGAAATTCATTGGTCTACTTACTTCTTATATTATTAAATATGACCTGAATCTGGTTCTAAAATACAAACTGTGAAGCGAAGTGAAATGACCATGGCATGAGTTTTTTACTTTGCAACACAAGTATGCCCAATTGGAAAGAAACTATTTTCTTCTTGCTATACCTACAACTGTACACAATTTTCATTATGAATTTCGGGAACGGGTCCATCTGGTTCCAACGCTGACTTAGACCGGGTCTGACCGGTTCCAGAAATGTGCCAGTCAGACCGGGTCCGGGTCCGGGTCCTAAAATTTTCCAGTTTTGCCACCTCTAGTGGTAACATATGCCCCCCCCCCCCCACTGGGGCGAAGGTTAAAGGTAGTGTGCCAGCTTTCCTGGACCGTATGGAGTTAATGGCCCACATAAAGAGAACCGGATTTTTAGAACTTATCCATACCTTCAAAACTCATGGAAACGTCTTAAATTCTTCAAATTTTGAGTACCCCAGTGCGAAATTCGCCCCGACGGGTTGTCGGTCGTACCCCAACCACATTTCACACCACTATGAACAATAAATGCACACACTGAAATCGCTATTACCGATATGCTCATCCAATCAAGTTTCGAT
Organism: Amphibalanus amphitrite; assembly: GCF_019059575.1. NCBI lineage: Eukaryota > Metazoa > Arthropoda > Thecostraca > Balanomorpha > Balanidae > Amphibalanus > Amphibalanus amphitrite. The sequence goes on along the minus strand of NW_024882478.1, from coordinate 38,897 downwards.
AAACCCGTTCATCATCATCTCCTGCGGTTTCGAACACGCCTGTTAGGTGGTGCGGTAGACCGCGCCCAAAGCCAGGGCCCCGGTAACGTGAGGTAGCCGAGTCGGGGCAGCGTGCGCTGACCCAAGCCGGGGCCGCGCGTCCTCCCGGTGTCATGTGATAGCCCGGGGCTGCCCGCGGGGATGCGGTAGACCGCGCCCAAAGCCGCGGCCCCGGCTTGGGTCAGCGCACGCTGCCCCGACTCGGCTACCTCACGTTACCGGGGCCCTGGCTTTGGGCACGGCTTCTGCTCATACTTTGTGGTGCGGTGGTGGTGCGTCGGGCCGCGCGCTCTGACTTCGGCCAAGAAAAATGCGTCAGCTGATCATTGTCATTTCTGCCACTTTCATGTGGTGAGACATAGGCGTAGGAACAGGGGGGGCCAGGTGGGCAAGTGCCCACCCACTTTTCGAGGTGGGGGGGGGGGGGGCCAACCATGTGTTTTGGCCCACCCACTTTTTACTCGAGGCCCCTCGTTTCGATTTGAGAGGACGTCGTCACCTTCCAGAATAAACAAACTCGGTAAAAATAAGTTCCACGAATCCCCACGCACGGACTCAAAGGGGCCGTGATGGATCCAAGGAGGCCCTCTGTTCATACTTGTCAGTCGAAGCCCCTGAGACTGATGGCCTGAGAGGCCCTAGTGGATCTGAGGAGGCCCCAATATCCACACTGGTCTGGGGAGGCCCCTGACACTGGCGGTCTGGGAGGCCCCTCTATCCCTCTATCCACACTAGTCAGAGGTCTGAGACTGGTGGTCTGGGAGGCCCTCCATCCACACTAGTCAGAATAGGCCCCTGACACTGGCGGTCTAGCCGAGGCCCCCTACCCTCACTAGTCAGAGGAGGCCCCTCTATCCTCAATAGTCAGAAGAGGCCCCTGAGACTGATGGTCTGGGAGGCCTATCCATCTACACTGTAGTCTGTAGTCAGAGGAGGCCCCTGAGACTGATGACCTGAGAGGCCCTTATAATCACACCAGGCAGAAGAGGCCCATGAGACTGATGGACTGAGAGGCCCTTCTATTCATACTGGCCACAGGAAACCCCCAAAACGTTCGGTCTGGGCGGTCCCTCAATACGGCACCAGTCAGGAGAGTCCCCTGAGACTGATGGTATGAGAGGCCCTCATATTCACACCAGTCAGAAGAGGCCCCGAGGCTGATGGCTGTGACTTGTGAAGCCCTTCTGTTCATATAACTGGTCACTGGAGGCCCCTGAAACCGGTGGTCTGGGAGGGCCCTCTATCCAAGCTAGTGGCAAAAGAGGCCCCTGAGACCGATGGTCTGAGAGGCTCTTATATTCATACTGGCCACAAGAGGCCCCTGAGACTGATAGAGAGCTCCACTCCTAATGAAACTGAGGGGGCCCTCTATCCACATTTACACTTTTCTAGGGAGGCCCCCGAGACTGATGGTCTGAGAGGCCCTTTTATTTATACTGTCCACAGGAGCCCCCCTGAGAGTAATGGTCTGAGAGGCTCTTCTATTTATACTTACCAGAAGAGGCCCCTAGGATTGATGGTCTAACAGGCCCTTCTATTTATACTAGCCAGAGGAGGCCCATGAGACTGATTGTCTGAGAGGCCCTTCTATTCAAACTAGGCAGATGAGGCCCCTGAGAATGATAGTCCGAAGAGCCATGCGGCGGCAACTGGCCGTGGCCATATTTCGGCTCGGTAGGGCCCCACAGAGCTCATGAGAGCACCTCAAGGGCTCCTGAGTAGACACGCTTATTCCCATAAGGGTGCCACGCCGGCTTCTGAAGGCTCCTTGTAGGCATCTAAGAGCCCTTTCCGGCCTCTAACGACTCCACCCGCCTGTGATGGCTCCACACCAGTGTTTATGAGCGCCACACAGCGGCGCCTTTGAGGGTCATACTAGTGTCTCTTAGGGCCCTATATCGGTGGCTCTGGGGGCCCCACACCGGCGCCTCTGTGGGCCACCACACCTGTGCATCTCAAGGCTCTATAGGTACAGCCCACCGCTAAAGTAATGTGTGGTTTTACCAATCTCAACGGATGGCTTTGACCGACGATTTTTAAATGCGGACTGATTGAAAAGAAGACGTCAATAGATAAAGTTGTAGCTGCAAGGGTGAATATACATGTAAGCTACATTTAAAGTCTCATTGCAGTCTGGCTAATCGTTCCTAGGCTTCAGAAGCAGAACATACCCATGACTGAAACCACACATTACTTCTGCTGTGGACTGTACATCTGAAGGACCCACACCGACACCTCTGAGGGCCCCACACTAGTATCTCGGAGCTCTGAAGGCCACACACCGGTGACTCTGAGGACTCACCGGCTCCTGAGAGCACCATGTTGATGTCTAACGGCTCCACAAGGCCACTGAAGGCACCACACAGGCTCTCACTGAGCTCTAATGTCCATGTACCGGCCTCTGAGGGATTTAAGCCAGCGCATTCATAGCTCCACACCAGCAATTATGAGGGCTTCACACTGAAGTATCTGAGGGTTCCACACCGGTGTCTCTAAGGGCCACATACCGGCATCTCTGAGGGCCCCATACCGGCGTCTCCAAGGGTCCACATCTGGCGGGCACCCATCAGCGACTGAAGGTCCCACACTGTCGACTCCGAGAGCCCCATCTGCGTCTGGGAGCAACATGCCGTCTCTAAGAACCACAGCGGCTCCTCCGTCGAAAGATGGGCGTCTGCATGCCAAAGGGGAGCGGTTCTGAGACAGAAGGGCAGGGCACCTACGTGCAATAGAGGGGCGCCTATAAAGCCCTAAGCTAGGGGCGCCTCAATGCGAAAGAGGGGTGCCTCTGAGGCCTACATATATGGGCGTCCACATGCAATAGAGGTCTGCAAGACTGCAATTGATCAATGCCATGGGGGTGCATTCATAAGGAACAGGGGCGCCGGCATGGCAAAGAGAGGCGCCTTCAAGTGTCCATAAAAGAGAGATGCCTATGATAAGCGCACATTGTATGCGACAACGGGGCGACTGTGGGACATATAGGGATGTCTCACTCTCTGATGACTCGTATACATAGGGCGCTTATAGGTGTGCCAAAGAGGGCGCCTATGAAGCTAATGGGGGCACCTGGGAAACGAGGAAGACATTTGTGTAAGGGTTTTCAGGGGTCATGCGCCGTTTGCCGCAAAAAGATTCTAAAAAAATCGGGGGGGGGAATAAGTTTTAAAAATGGTGCGGACTTTCTGCACTGTTCGCTTAAGCAGTTACGCCCCTGGGACGGGCCTGGGTACATCTGCCCGATCTCAGAAGCTAGATTTGGAGGTCATACTTGAAAGCAACCAGCAGGACGAGGCAAAAGTTGGAGGCCCCTGAAAATAGGAGGCCCCCTGGAAAAGGAGGCCCCTTGACAGGGTGGCCCACCCACTTTTCATGACGTTCCTACGCCCGTGTGGTGAGATGGGGTCATAACTTTAGAGACGGCTGTTTCATATCAGTTATTTTACATAAAATACGCCCGGTTATATATGACAAGATATAACCGGTTTTTCCGCGACACTACGAGCGTCTTCTCTGGGTCGGCCCCGGAGCCGGGCCGGCATCTGCGAGCAGCGTTCGGCGGCAGGCGGGCGGCCGCCTGCGCCCCCGGGCGGCAAGGCCGCTAAGGCGGCGGCCTCCTCTGATTGGCGGAGCGACTCGTGTCACGTGACGGTGACGGCGCGGGGTTTGAGTGCATTTGCGCGGTCATTCTGTTCTAAGCCGCCCGGTCTGACGCAAGTCAGCAGTGTTCTCGCTCTGTAATGTTTTTGCGTTTACTGCGGTCGTGTTCAGTGGAAACTGGAAGACATCAAGGAGAGTATAGGTTCAGTTTTTATATAAATGCTATATGGATTGACGAGGATGTTTTTTTTTTTTTTCTTTCGGGGTTTTTGTTTATTTTTTACTGGTTTGTTGTTTCTATCTGATTTTTTTCATTTTCGGCATGAGGTTTGGTTATTTTGTGCTAATGTTATGCTATCACGGTAAGAAAAGGGTCGATGAGCAATGGGTCGGCAAATGCCCGGTATTATAGGTTCTTTGAAGGTTAGATAAAACAACGAAACTTGGACTGCTGGTAGGAATAGTCTTGGTGTGTTTTTTTTTCAGATTTTGGGAGATTGAGTGTAGGTATTTGCTAGGTGAAACATAGCTGTAACTGGTTTTTTTTTTTTTCTTCCCTGGAACGGAACGCCCGGACTTTGCCATTCTACACTCCGTGTGAGTGAAATCAGCTCATGCTTTCTCGGTGTAGCAGCTCAGAGTGCACGGCCTGGCCGGCGTAGGGTTTGGTGGCCACGTGGTGTTGGCCGGTGGTTGTGCAGAGAGTTGGTAGAATTGCCGTTTTGTGGTGCCTGGTGTTGGTTGAACTGTGGTTCCCATACAGGTGAACGGTTACTGGCGTAAGGTGTGCCAGGTGGGCGTACCCCGTGGAGAATGAGCTGCTGGTGATGTTGGCTCTGTCCGAGCGTGTCCGAGCGGGGTTTTCAATAGTGGGTTAGGGATTGTTGATAACAAGGGTACCAACTACCGGGTGTGACTTGAGAGGGTAAATGGAGTTCATTGTAAGGATAACCAATGCAATGGTATTGGTCTAAGATGGCATTGTTATCTGGTGTTAGGTTGGGATGAAAGGTTTAGTGGTTGATACAGAGGTACAGAGGTGATGATACAGTGGAACCCAGTTTGGGTGTGATAAGTCTCGGCGGACTAAGATATTATGGATTAGATGGGGAATTATGTAAGGTGGTTTTGGGATGCATTAGCGATAGCCTAGTAAGTTACAGGCTATTACCCAGAGGAAGTTTTCACACCCATGTTTAAAGGCTGCAGTAGGTATGCCATTTTCTAGGATGCAGGTTTAGGATAGCCCGTGATTGTGTGGCTCTCAATCTGCATTGAGGTACGAGTTAACTGTGTTTCGTTTTTTATGGTAGTGGCGTTTGTAAATAGTTTTTTTTTTTGCCAGAGTGAGGTGCCTTCCTTGTCGTTGGTCAATAGGGCATTGCCAAGGCATGCATAAGCGACATCTGCAATATGCATATCCTGCCGATATGTCATCACACGCATTGTCAGATAAATGGCGCCAGTATACTCGTATATAGCCCCTTTTTGATACGAGATTTCGGCTAAAAATGGTTATGTGACACAATCTATTTTTTTTTCTTCCATGGCTTGATGGTTGGCATCAGACTCTGAACGGCGACGGATCGGCACACTCGGCGGGGCCGGCCCGCTTTGCCAGAGTCTTCTTCGGCCGCTGGAGGATTCCTTCACAGCTCCCACGTCAGCTGAGGGAGTCCGACCCCTCCCAGCTCATCTTGCTCCAGTGGTGCTGCCTAGCAGGTCTTACGGGACATCGTCAGGTATAGGCCAAGGTGGCCGGGGTTTTGAAAGGTACGTTATTCCATGTACGGGGCCCGGAACATATCTGTTAATGGAGGTTCTAGGGGACCCGATAGGGTGGATAGTGAACGCTTGGGCATGGCGATATCGGCATTTTTGAGGGGATATCTGGTTCCACCAATAGGGACATAAGGGCAATGCTGGTGGAAAGTAAGATGCTAAGATAGTAATAACATTGTGATAGAATCGTTAGGCGAAGCCCGAAGAGAAAAAATGAAATCTTGTCAACTCTAACGTTAGACGTGTTTTCAACATTGGTTTGCTGCTGCTGCTGCTGCTGCTGCTGAGGGTTTTTAAATCGTCTGTAACTATCTTCAAAGCGGTCTATTTCTTAGCAAATTATTTCTACTTGTCGCTATAGAATATAATATGACCTTTCTCCTGCAAAAACAGCGAATGAACATCGAACATACAGGTCAGTTACTATCATTAATAGCTAAAATGAAGTAAGTCAGTATGCGTTGTTAGGACTGGGAGTTCCCCTCAGTGTCCCAAAATTGTATTTTGGCTTGGGTGTCAAAGGAAAATTCCTAGGGGCCCGGGAACGATTTTCAAGGGGGGCGAGCATATAAAATACCTGACATGATGCATATGAAACGGTGGCGTAGCTAGGGGTCTAAGGGGACACGTACCCCACCTCCCCATCGGGTTCAAAGGGAGCCTCGGGTCCGAGGGGCCCTGCGGCGCCATTTGACCACTGGTGGTTAACAATGGCCATATCGAAGGGCCCCATGGGGCTCATTAGAGCACCTCATGGACCCTAAATTGCCACACTAAGATCTCTTTAAGGGCCCCACGCCGGATTCTGAGGGCCTCTTGTGCCTTTTAAGGGCCCTTCAGTGGTCTCCACAGGCCCCTTACTGGCCTCTGAAAGTTCTTACCGGCCTATGAGGGCCCAGTTCTAGGGGCATTTCCCGCCTGTGATGGTCCCACAATTATTTTTCTGAGAGCCCTATAACGGCAACTGTGGGGGCCCTCGTCGGCGCCTATGGGGGCCCACACCGGTGTCTCTGAAGGTTTCACACCCCCAATTCTGAGTGCCTACACTAGTGCCTATTAATGCCCTATATCGGCGACTCTGAGTGGGGACCCGAATCCCTACCCAACACCGGCGCATCTAAAGGCCACCCACTGGTGACTTCTGAGGGCCCCACGCCGGTCCGGTGACTCTCAGGGCCCCACCGGCGTCTGATAGTACCATGCCGGTCTCTAAGGACCCCGCAGAACTTCTTCTGCTGGCCTAAGGGCCTCTTGCCGGTCACTGAGAACCCCCTGCCGGCTTGTAGAGGGTTCGCGTCCGCAGCTCAGGCCCCACACCCGTCTGTAACGGCTCCACACCAGCGTCTATGAGGGCCCACAGCAACGCCTGTAAGGACCCTCACCGGCGCCTCTGAGAGAATCACACTAGCACCTCTGAGCGCCCACACCGGCACCTGCATGACATTCCCACACCAGTGCCTCTAAAGGCCCCTTACCGGCGGCTCTGAGGGCCCTACGCCGGTGATTCTGAGGATGCTAACGATATCCGAAGGCACCATACAAGCGCTTAGTGTCGCTGAGCTTTTAATCCCATACCGGCCTTCCAAGGGCACCACGTCAGTGCACTCATTGCCCCACACCCCTCCCTTACACCCGGAGCGGGTAAACTGTCATACCTATAGCAACGATTTAACCACAGTTGTACGTTAGGTATTTCTCAAGGTTGACTCAAAATGGTCCAATGTAAAAGCTGGCCTGCCAAACTTATGGCCAAGGCCAGGCCCAAACAAGAGCGGGATGACAACAGCAGATGTCAAATCGACACTGTAACAGCAGAAACCATTCAGATGGCAAGGAAATGGCCGTGTGCTTATGTTTAGATACATAAAGGAAACGAAGTCAGGAAAAGGGAGGGAAGATCCTTTCTCGCTGCCTCAATGTTGAGGGGGCGCCGCCCCCTCGGCTCTCAGGTTGGGGGGGGGGGGGGCAAGCGCCCCCGCTGCCCCCCCCCCCTGTTTCCCGGGTCTATGAAAATTACTCACCAAATAAGGGAAAAGGGTGGAAAATTGATGGTCAGATAAGGCCTAAAGAGTGGAAAAAGAATGTACAGCAAAATTTAATACAAGGCTGGTATGTGGGAAGTAAAATGGCTATCGGTCCATGCAAATGCTTTTTCTTGGCAAAATTGGGAGTGGAAAATGGGCTTAAATAATGGAGGCGAGTGAAAAATGATTTTCATTTGGATGTCGTTTCCCACCTGAATCAACAAACTTTGGAGCACTGGTACGGGGTACCCCTCGCCAGCATCAGGGTTCACGTCACTCAGGACCTGCCTGGTTGGTTGGTGGGTGAGTTACTGTACCTTCTATGGGTGACATTGAGCCAGCTCTGCGTTTGGAGGCAGTAAACACCTCCAAAACGTGTCTAGCTAGGAAGCAACGGCAACCTTTAAACCCATATTGGCCTGTTTACAGCGTAGGGGTTGTCTGTATGCCGGTCATTTGGTCCCTGATAAATCCGGAGCTTCGCGGAAAGGCAAGCTTGTTGCCCGTGGCGGGTGATGCGGATACTATCAGATTTCAAAAACGGGTATTTTTGGTATTCAGGTCGGGTAATTGCCTTGAACATTCGGAGAATCTTGGGATGCCCAATTCTGCAAGTCCCGGGTGAAGCTCGCTAGTCTGCCCGGGGATGTCCCCTTCTACAACGACCCCGGGGCAGCTCGCTAGTCTGCCCGGGGGGGGGGGGTGTCCCCTTCTACAACGACCCCGGGGCAGCTCGCTAGTCTGCCCCGGGGTGTCCCCTTCTACAACGACCTCGGGGCAGCTCGCTAGTCTGCCCCGGGGGTATCCCCTTCTACAACGACCCCGAGGCAGCTCGCTAGTCTGCCCGGGGGGGGGGGGGGTCCTCGCCTACAACGGCCTCGGGGCAGCTCGCTAGTCTGCCTGGGGTGCCCCCTTCTACAACGGCCTCGGGGCAGCTCGCTAGTCTGCCCCAGAGTGTCCCCTTCCACAACGACCCCGCGGGGCAGCTCGCTAGTCTGCCCGGGGGTATCCTCTCCTGCAACGGCCTCGGGACAGCCCGCTAGTCTGCCCGGGGTGTCTCCTTCTACAGCGGCCTCGGGGCAGCTCGCTAGTCTACCCGGGGATGTCCCATTCTACAACGGCCTCGGGGCAGCTGTCTAGTCTGCCGAGGATGTACTTTTCTACAACGGCTTCGGGGCGGCTTGCTTGTCTGCTTGGAGGTGGCTGCCGCTAGGACGCCCGGTAGCGCGGGTAACCTTACGGCGGCTTAGAGTGCTGATTCCTGGAGCGGGCCGAGAGCCCTCCCCTTTTTTGCTGGGCGGCTGTCAACGACCTTCGTTGATACTGTTCTAACCCCTTCCAAAGTTCTGGGAAAATTAATGGTCGCGCTGATAGGCATGTGGTGCATAGGGTTCAAGGTAAAGGAAAATACGGCTTCTGTTGTCAGATGCCTCAGAACTCATGGATGGTTGTTTTTTCGGCGGTTATATCGAGGGCCTTTAGTTGATGGAGGCTATCATCGCGGTAGTGGCTAATGCTACTGGTTGTTAGTCCTGCTGAAAGGGCTTCGGTATAAATGCCGTAATATTGTTCTTCAGTGGTTACCGCTGTGTCGCTCACATTCATGTTGGCAGGTTTTAGGGATCGTGGCGTTTCTGGTAAGCTTCGGGCCAGGTTGAGGAAATAATTACCTACCTTCAACCAAGTACGTATTTGAGTGGGTTCCGCCGCTGGTCTCGACACTGGCGGCGACTACAGGTCTTTTGTGTTAATTTGTATCCCCCATTCGGTCTGCTGGTCTCGGGAAGGGGGTGTTTTATTTTGGCGCATTGGTGTCTGGGTGGATGTATTGAATGGGTGGGGACACCATTGCGCCGCGCGGGGGGAGGGGTGGCGGCCCGTTGGCAGGGCAGTCTCGGTTGAGACATGTATACTTGCTAGTATGTTTGTGTCGTGTTCATTTGGGCTGAATATACCAATAGCCCCTTTTTGTACAGCTACAGTGTTTTCCTGGAGGGACTTGGTTGTGAGGTTTGCGCTGAGATTGGTAACGCATAGCATAGCTAATTGTCTCTATGTTTGCTGGCAGCTCGAAGGGGAAGCGGAAAATACGCCCGGTTATATATGACAAGATATAACCGGTTTTTCCGCGACACTACGAGCGTCTTCTCTGGGTCGGCCCCGGAGCCGGGCCGGCATCTGCGAGCAGCGTTCGGCGGCAGGCGGGCGGCCGCCTGCGCCCCCGGGCGGCAAGGCCGCTAAGGCGGCGGCCTCCTCTGATTGGCGGAGCGACTCGTGTCACGTGACGGTGACGGCGCGGGGTTTGAGTGCATTTGCGCGGTCACTCTGTTCTAAGCCGCCCGGTCTGACGCAAGTCAGCAGTGTTCTCGCTCTGTAATGTTGCGTCCCACGTCAGCTGAGGGAGTCCGACCCCTCCCAGCTCATCTTGCTCCAGTGGTGCTGCCTAGCAGGTCTTACGGGACATCGTCAGGTATAGGCCAAGGTGGCCGGGGTTTTGAAAGGTACGTTATTCCATGTACGGGGCCCGGAACATATCTGTTAATGGAGGTTCTAGGGGACCCGATAGGGTGGATAGTGAACGCTTGGGCATGGCGATATCGGCATTTTTGAGGGGATATCTGGTTCCACCAATAGGGACATAAGGGCAATGCTGGTGGAAAGTAAGATGCTAAGATAGTAATAACATTGTGATAGAATCGTTAGGCGAAGCCCGAAGAGAAAAAATGAAATCTTGTCAACTCTAACGTTAGACGTGTTTTCAACATTGGTTTGCTGCTGCTGCTGCTGCTGCTGCTGAGGGTTTTTAAATCGTCTGTAACTATCTTCAAAGCGGTCTATTTCTTAGCAAATTATTTCTACTTGTCGCTATAGAATATAATATGACCTTTCTCCTGCAAAAACAGCGAATGAACATCGAACATACAGGTCAGTTACTATCATTAATAGCTAAAATGAAGTAAGTCAGTATGCGTTGTTAGGACTGGGAGTTCCCCTCAGTGTCCCAAAATTGTATTTTGGCTTGGGTGTCAAAGGAAAATTCCTAGGGGCCCGGGAACGATTTTCAAGGGGGGCGAGCATATAAAATACCTGACATGATGCATATGAAACGGTGGCGTAGCTAGGGGTCTAAGGGGACACGTACCCCACCTCCCCATCGGGTTCAAAGGGAGCCTCGGGTCCGAGGGGCCCTGCGGCGCCATTTGACCACTGGTGGTTAACAATGGCCATATCGAAGGGCCCCATGGGGCTCATTAGAGCACCTCATGGACCCTAAATTGCCACACTAAGATCTCTTTAAGGGCCCCACGCCGGATTCTGAGGGCCTCTTGTGCCTTTTAAGGGCCCTTCAGTGGTCTCCACAGGCCCCTTACTGGCCTCTGAAAGTTCTTACCGGCCTATGAGGGCCCAGTTCTAGGGGCATTTCCCGCCTGTGATGGTCCCACAATTATTTTTCTGAGAGCCCTATAACGGCAACTGTGGGGGCCCTCGTCGGCGCCTATGGGGGCCCACACCGGTGTCTCTGAAGGTTTCACACCCCCAATTCTGAGTGCCTACACTAGTGCCTATTAATGCCCTATATCGGCGACTCTGAGTGGGGACCCGAATCCCTACCCAACACCGGCGCATCTAAAGGCCACCCACTGGTGACTTCTGAGGGCCCCACGCCGGTCCGGTGACTCTCAGGGCCCCACCGGCGTCTGATAGTACCATGCCGGTCTCTAAGGACCCCGCAGAACTTCTTCTGCTGGCCTAAGGGCCTCTTGCCGGTCACTGAGAACCCCCTGCCGGCTTGTAGAGGGTTCGCGTCCGCAGCTCAGGCCCCACACCCGTCTGTAACGGCTCCACACCAGCGTCTATGAGGGCCCACAGCAACGCCTGTAAGGACCCTCACCGGCGCCTCTGAGAGAATCACACTAGCACCTCTGAGCGCCCACACCGGCACCTGCATGACATTCCCACACCAGTGCCTCTAAAGGCCCCTTACCGGCGGCTCTGAGGGCCCTACGCCGGTGATTCTGAGGATGCTAACGATATCCGAAGGCACCATACAAGCGCTTAGTGTCGCTGAGCTTTTAATCCCATACCGGCCTTCCAAGGGCACCACGTCAGTGCACTCATTGCCCCACACCCCTCCCTTACACCCGGAGCGGGTAAACTGTCATACCTATAGCAACGATTTAACCACAGTTGTACGTTAGGTATTTCTCAAGGTTGACTCAAAATGGTCCAATGTAAAAGCTGGCCTGCCAAACTTATGGCCAAGGCCAGGCCCAAACAAGAGCGGGATGACAACAGCAGATGTCAAATCGACACTGTAACAGCAGAAACCATTCAGATGGCAAGGAAATGGCCGTGTGCTTATGTTTAGATACATAAAGGAAACGAAGTCAGGAAAAGGGAGGGAAGATCCTTTCTCGCTGCCTCAATGTTGAGGGGGCGCCGCCCCCTCGGCTCTCAGGTTGGGGGGGGGGCAAGCGCCCCCGCTGCCCCCCCCCCCTGTTTCCCGGGTCTATGAAAATTACTCACCAAATAAGGGAAAAGGGTGGAAAATTGATGGTCAGATAAGGCCTAAAGAGTGGAAAAAGAATGTACAGCAAAATTTAATACAAGGCTGGTATGTGGGAAGTAAAATGGCTATCGGTCCATGCAAATGCTTTTTCTTGGCAAAATTGGGAGTGGAAAATGGGCTTAAATAATGGAGGCGAGTGAAAAATGATTTTCATTTGGATGTCGTTTCCCACCTGAATCAACAAACTTTGGAGCACTGGTACGGGGTACCCCTCGCCAGCATCAGGGTTCACGTCACTCAGGACCTGCCTGGTTGGTTGGTGGGTGAGTTACTGTACCTTCTATGGGTGACATTGAGCCAGCTCTGCGTTTGGAGGCAGTAAACACCTCCAAAACGTGTCTAGCTAGGAAGCAACGGCAACCTTTAAACCCATATTGGCCTGTTTACAGCGTAGGGGTTGTCTGTATGCCGGTCATTTGGTCCCTGATAAATCCGGAGCTTCGCGGAAAGGCAAGCTTGTTGCCCGTGGCGGGTGATGCGGATACTATCAGATTTCAAAAACGGGTATTTTTGGTATTCAGGTCGGGTAATTGCCTTGAACATTCGGAGAATCTTGGGATGCCCAATTCTGCAAGTCCCGGGTGAAGCTCGCTAGTCTGCCCGGGGATGTCCCCTTCTACAACGACCCCGGGGCAGCTCGCTAGTCTGCCCGGGGGGGGGGGGGGTGTCCCCTTCTACAACGACCCCGGGGCAGCTCGCTAGTCTGCCCCGGGGTGTCCCCTTCTACAACGACCTCGGGGCAGCTCGCTAGTCTGCCCCGGGGGTATCCCCTTCTACAACGACCCCGAGGCAGCTCGCTAGTCTGCCCGGGGGGGGGGGGGGGTCCTCGCCTACAACGGCCTCGGGGCAGCTCGCTAGTCTGCCTGGGGTGCCCCCTTCTACAACGGCCTCGGGGCAGCTCGCTAGTCTGCCCCAGAGTGTCCCCTTCCACAACGACCCCGCGGGGCAGCTCGCTAGTCTGCCCGGGGGTATCCTCTCCTGCAACGGCCTCGGGACAGCCCGCTAGTCTGCCCGGGGTGTCTCCTTCTACAGCGGCCTCGGGGCAGCTCGCTAGTCTACCCGGGGATGTCCCATTCTACAACGGCCTCGGGGCAGCTGTCTAGTCTGCCGAGGATGTACTTTTCTACAACGGCTTCGGGGCGGCTTGCTTGTCTGCTTGGAGGTGGCTGCCGCTAGGACGCCCGGTAGCGCGGGTAACCTTACGGCGGCTTAGAGTGCTGATTCCTGGAGCGGGCCGAGAGCCCTCCCCTTTTTTGCTGGGCGGCTGTCAACGACCTTCGTTGATACTGTTCTAACCCCTTCCAAAGTTCTGGGAAAATTAATGGTCGCGCTGATAGGCATGTGGTGCATAGGGTTCAAGGTAAAGGAAAATACGGCTTCTGTTGTCAGATGCCTCAGAACTCATGGATGGTTGTTTTTTCGGCGGTTATATCGAGGGCCTTTAGTTGATGGAGGCTATCATCGCGGTAGTGGCTAATGCTACTGGTTGTTAGTCCTGCTGAAAGGGCTTCGGTATAAATGCCGTAATATTGTTCTTCAGTGGTTACCGCTGTGTCGCTCACATTCATGTTGGCAGGTTTTAGGGATCGTGGCGTTTCTGGTAAGCTTCGGGCCAGGTTGAGGAAATAATTACCTACCTTCAACCAAGTACGTATTTGAGTGGGTTCCGCCGCTGGTCTCGACACTGGCGGCGACTACAGGTCTTTTGTGTTAATTTGTATCCCCCATTCGGTCTGCTGGTCTCGGGAAGGGGGTGTTTTATTTTGGCGCATTGGTGTCTGGGTGGATGTATTGAATGGGTGGGGACACCATTGCGCCGCGCGGGGGGAGGGGTGGCGGCCCGTTGGCAGGGCAGTCTCGGTTGAGACATGTATACTTGCTAGTATGTTTGTGTCGTGTTCATTTGGGCTGAATATACCAATAGCCCCTTTTTGTACAGCTACAGTGTTTTCCTGGAGGGACTTGGTTGTGAGGTTTGCGCTGAGATTGGTAACGCATAGCATAGCTAATTGTCTCTATGTTTGCTGGCAGCTCGAAGGGGAAGCGGAAAATACGCCCGGTTATATATGACAAGATATAACCGGTTTTTCCGCGACACTACGAGCGTCTTCTCTGGGTCGGCCCCGGAGCCGGGCCGGCATCTGCGAGCAGCGTTCGGCGGCAGGCGGGCGGCCGCCTGCGCCCCCGGGCGGCAAGGCCGCTAAGGCGGCGGCCTCCTCTGATTGGCGGAGCGACTCGTGTCACGTGACGGTGACGGCGCGGGGTTTGAGTGCATTTGCGCGGTCACTCTGTTCTAAGCCGCCCGGTCTGACGCAAGTCAGCAGTGTTCTCGCTCTGTAATGTTGCGTTTCCCACCCACCCACCACTATTTTTGGGGCTTTTTTTTTTTTTACACGCACCACACTCTTAAATAAAGATGGGTTTTTCCACAAAATGTGGTTTTTTTCCCCAACTAGGTCCCCCGGTTTTTTTCTAGTTAGGACTTTTTCCGGGGGAGGACACACACGACAGGGTTTCTAGTTTGGGTGGGGACACCATTGCGCCGCGCGGGGGGAGGGGTGGCGGCCCGTTGGCAGGGCAGTCTCTGTTGAGACATGTATACTTGCTAGTATGTTTGTGTCGTGTTCATTTGGGCTGAATATACCAATAGCCCCTTTTTGTACAGCTACAGTGTTTTCCTGGAGGGACTTGGTTGTGAGGTTTGCGCTGAGATTGGTAACGCATAGCATAGCTAATTGTCTCTATGTTTGCTGGCAGCTCGAAGGGGAAGCGGAAAATAATATTTCAAACCATAAATTAATGTTCGACAGCCAAATTAAAGAAACAATACCAATACAGGCTTACAGTTTAAATTCGACATTGTGTTGTCTACGATTAGACAGCTGATAACTCATTCCCGTACGTCGTAGCTCTATAATGACCTTTGCTTATTGTCACATGTGCGCCGCATTCGCGATTGTTACCGACGCCTGTTTGCAGGTCAGCCCACTACAGTTGTTATACATATCGAAAAACCGATAAACTTTTAGGCGAAAAAAACACTATTTTAGGCCCATTTTTGATTTTTTTTGCGATATTAGGTACAAACAGAAGCTTCTTATCCTAGGAAATATAAAATGGGAAATCATTGGAAGGTGGCACACTACCTTTAATATAAAAACTATGGGAGCCAACCTCATAACAAACTACCTTCAGTGAAAAGCTATGACTGGATGTGAGCAGTATTTTATATCACATTTCTATGCACACTGACAATATCTATGCAGTTATTTTCTTTGTAATATAATTCATATTTGCAAGGCTGCAAAAATTAGACATGGCGTACCATCGCACACGATTCTCATTATGTCAAAATAAGCAATCATAAAAAGATACCACAGAGTGACATGATAAGCATCAAAATCATTCAAGGCCATTGCATTCATATTTGTTTGAGATCTAATTCACGTTCAAACCATGACAACTTCATTGGCTTTGCAATGATTTACCAAAACTGACACTTCACTAAAGGACATGATGTGGAGTTTGCTAATGTAATAAATTGAATGAGGACTTTACTCCACAAGAAATCGTTCGGGTCGGAGCTTTCGAATTGTATTACAAAGCTTCGTCAGCGTATCGTAATCGGGTTCGGGGGTATCGGTCGCAAAATTGAGCTTTGTAATACAATTCGAAAGCTCCGACCCGAGCGATTTCTTGTGGAGTAAAGTCCTCATTCAATTTATTAACCCTCGCCGGCCGAGGGGGGGGGGGGTGCCGCCCCCCCCCCATAGGGTTTTTTCGCGATAGCTCCGAACACGCTGGCGATAGAGAGCTGAAACTTGGCATACCTGACCTTTGATCCAAGCCGGATCTTTTGACACCAACCGCATTTTTGGGTCAGGTCAGGTCACTGACCTATGACGTCATAAGTGAACCTCTGCACGGTCTCCAGATGTCGCAACTTCGCAACGCCCTCACTGCCAGAGGAGATGTCACAGGGAAATGAAACTTGCAGGATCTAGTATCCATTATGAGTCCCACAACTTGTATATCTCGGATTTTTCCTAAAGGTCATATGAGGTCAGGTCATTTTCGTGACCTCACCATTATAAGTCAATGGGGAAAAATGAAAACTGCTATTCTGGCGCCGGGAACGATCTCAAACTATCTCAAGCACACAGAATCGTGATTTGATGCACTCCTTGCAAGGTTAGATGCGTCATTTTTGCAATGTTGACCTTGCGTGACGTCATTTATGACGTCATCAAGGTCATATTAGTTTTTCGTCAATAACTCATGATCAAATTGAGCTAGCGAGTCGAGAAAGCCACCAATGGACTCAGGAAGGCCTGCCAAATCGAATGATATGCGACATGACCTCTTTCGACCAACTTCGTGACCTGGGGGTGCTGACCTGACCTTGACCTGAGGTCAACACCCCAAGTTGACCTGACCCGGACAAAAAGTATATCATTCGACGCGCCTGAGCGAGGCGAACACGATACTGCCAAAATCGGCGCTCTGCGGCCGTTTTTTGCGAAGCTATTCACCAAAAACTGAACCGTACCTTGGGGCACTTGACCTGACCTCAGAGGTCACCGGTTGACCTAGGACCTTAAAATCGGGTACCAATCTCTGCGTCTCGTAACGGCGCACACGCTCGTTTTTTTCCGCGACGCGCTAGCTCCACCAGGGGCGAAACGGCGAGGGCGGGGGGGGGGGGGGTCGTACCCCCCCCCCCTCGGCCGGCGCGTATGTAGAAAACCAATAGGTCCGGCGAGGGTTAAAACTGACACTTGTCAGGTTTTCAATTATGTATTCATCATCAACAAATTCGCTTTGTAGGTAAGTACTTAGTCAGTTACACATGTCAGTTAGACAAGAAATTACCTTAATAGCTACTTTATCTAACCATTTGAGAATCTTTCATTACGGAGCGAGCGAAGCGAGCGTAGTCTTTCCTTAGACCAGTATAGCGCCTTTTGGGGCGACTAACGGAGCGAGCGAGGGGGTGAGTCTTGCACGTGCGAAATTTCGAGGGGGTACCTCCAACTGACTTGTGCACGGCACCCTACTGACCGGTTTCTAGCAATGTGCCAAATTTGAGCACAATCGGCCCAGCCGTTCTCGAGATCTGGGAGCGGCACCCTGCACGTGCGCACGTGCAAAATGGGTCCCAACTGACTTGTGCACGGCACCCTACTAACTGGTCCCTAACTGTGTACCAAATTTGAGCGCCATCGGTCCAGCCGTTCTCGAGATATGGAAATGACCCCTGCACGTGCGCACGTGCAGCAGCACCCCAACTCTGGCACATGGATATGCAGTGCCTAGTGGGTGCCTACCTACATGCCAACTTTCAGCGCAATCGGCCAAGTAGTTACCGAGATATTGCAACAATTACAAAAGTGACACCTCTTCGTTTTGCACGTGGCACGTGCATAAGGGGTCACCCACATGCATCGGGAATAGTCCAATACTTGGTAGAAGGAATGAAGCTACCCTACAAAAATTACCGCATGTAAATCGGTCAAGTGGTTGCTGAGATATAAGCCTCGCAAAAGCGTCCGCACGGCCGGCCGGCCGGCCGGCCGCTCATACTCAGAAATTTCCGTTATTCTACGTAAGACTCCGCTCGCTTCGCTCGCTCCGTAATTAACGGAAATTTCTGAGTATGAGCGGCCGGCCGGCCGGCCGGCCGTGCGGACGCTTTTGCGAGGCTTATATCTCAGCAACCACTTGACCGATTTACATGCGGTAATTTTTGTAGGGTAGCTTCATTCCTTCTATCAAGTATTGGACTATTCCGATGCATTTGGGTGACCCCTTATGCACGTGCCACGTGCAAAACGAAGAGGTGTCAGACTTGTGATTGTTGCAATATCTCGGTAATTACTTGGCCGATTGCGCTGAAAGTTGGCATGTAGGTAGGCACCCACCAGGCACTGCATATCCATGTGCCAGAGTTGGGGTGCTACTGCACGTGCGCACGTGCAGGGGTCGTTTCCAGATCTCGAGAACGGCTCGACCGATTGCGCTCAAATTTGGTACACGGTTAGGGACCAGTTAGAAGGGTGCCGTGCACAAGTCAGTTGGGACCCATTTTGCACGTGCGCACGTGCAGGATGCCGCTCCCAGATCTTGAGAACGGCTGGGCCGATTGTGCTCAAATTTGGCACATCGCTAGAAACCGGTCAGTAGGGTGCCGTGCACAAGTCAGTTGGAGGTACCCCCTCGAAATTTCGCACGTGCAAGACTCACCCCCTCGCTCGCTCCGTTAGTCGCCCCAAAAGGCGCTATACTGGTAGTATTAGTGTTTACAACATTTCGATACCTATCACTGACAGCTATAAGCTTGTATTGACGAATTTAAGCCCTAAGATTCGGGCTCAGTTACCCTGCTTAAAATTTTTACGGAGCGAGCGAAGCGAGCGGAGTCTTTCCTTAGATTAACGGAAATTTCTGAGCATGAGCGGCCGGCCGGCCGGCCGGCCGTGCGGACGCTTTTGCGAGGCTTATATCTCAGCAACCACTTGGCCGATTTACACGCGGTAATTTTTGTAGGGTAGCTTCATTCCTTCTACCAATTATTGGACTATTCCCGATG
This sequence comes from Amphibalanus amphitrite, assembly GCF_019059575.1. Lineage (NCBI taxonomy): Eukaryota > Metazoa > Arthropoda > Thecostraca > Balanomorpha > Balanidae > Amphibalanus > Amphibalanus amphitrite. Next base: position 20,293 of record NW_024882478.1, on the reverse strand, counting down.
CATGTGGGTGACCCCTTATGCACGTGCCACGTGCAAAACGAAGAGGTGTCAGTTTTGTAATTGTTGCAATATCTCGGTAACTACTTGGCCGATTGCGCTGAAAGTTGGCATGTAGGTAGGCACCCACTAGGCACTGCATATCCATGTGCCAGAGTTGGGGTGCTGCTGCACGTGCGCACGTGCAGGGGTCATTTCCAGATCTCGAGAACGGCTGGACCGATGGGGCTCAAATTTGGTACACGATTAGGGACCAGTTAGGGGTGCCGTGCACAAGTCAGTTGGGACCCATTTTGCACGTGCGCACGTGCAGGGTGCCGCTTCCAGATCTCGAGAACGGCTGGGCCGATTGTGCTCAAATTTGGCACATTGCTAGAGACCCGTTAGTAAGGTGCCGTGCACAAGTCAGTTGGAGGTAGCCCCTCGAAATTTCGCACGTGCAAGGCCCACCCTCTCGCTCGCTCCGTTAGTCGCCCCAAAAGGCGTTATACTGGTGATAGGTACTAAGGAATACATATCAATTTGTTATCCGTCAAAGTTCCAAATGATTTCTGTTAATGGATAATCTTACTTGCTAGTAACTGCTACCTTGCTGGAAGATTACCTGTCTTAATCATCTGTCAGACAGTTCAAATTAAGTTAAGGTGTTGAGTGGTGAATTGACACCTCCCCCGGAAATTTAAATGGATGGCAATGGGATGAAGGACATGCATTGCTAATTCGCTTCAGAGGCGTATTTGCAGGGCTCTAATGATATTTTTTTGGATACCAAGGCCTTTCTCACCAGGCAGCACCAAGGCTAATCTTACAACAGTGTAACAATTGAGAGGGCGTGGGCCCCATGCCCCTACCTGACCTACATAAACCATGGAGGCACCAATGGAGTGAGTGAAGCATTTCTGCGTGTCATTCAGGCCAAAGTAAGCAAAATCCTATTTTAATGATGGGCCTGTCACTGGTTGTCCTGATAATCAGTACTTATTTAGTTATTTAGTCCATATGTCCAAAACAACCAGCCATAAATAAGCAAACACCAAAAAAGAAAGGCTATATTCCATTTACCCTTACCTAACATATACTCCTTCCCGTTCCCAGCATGCGAATCCCCAGAAACGTGTTAGGTTGGGTTAGGTTTGTTTGATACAATTTTGGATGGGTTTGGGCCGGCCCCTATGTACCTACTCACCTAGTGGAATCTGTACCGCCGCTGGATGGCAGCGATGAAGTCTGGCCACAAGGAATCCTTGTGGCGTTCCCGCCACATAAATTCGTCGAGATATGACGAAATCCTGTCGACACCTTTAACGTTCTTCCTCCTGAGCAGCTGTTTGACTCGTGAGAAGTACGCTAGCACGTGGTTGGTATGCGTACCATCTGGTGCCATGAAGGTCTGAGAGTGATTCACAGTTTTGTGAATGTAACCGGCCGCTGTCAGTGAAGCGTAGCTTCGGCGTTCGTCGGTGTGGATTTCTGAGCCCAACTCCACCTTCGACACGATACGGGGGACTATTTCTTCTCGTTTGCGATTTGGAATGAACTCTAGTATGCCAGTCTTTGTCTCCACTTCATACATGCCGAGCACCCAGCAGGTCTCACGGGCGATGGGCTGGCCCCGGTGGTACCTCCTGTGTCCCAGCACAGTCTCATCTACCACAACAAGTTTGCCAGGGCCTCCAATTTTCCCCCTGGTTTCTTCCATGACATTCTTTGACATCACATCGCGGAAAAATTGGAGCCAGTCCGTGACGGTTGCTACGGCTGGTGGATTGCTCACCATTGAACGGATGTCCGTTACGTTCAGATTCTGCCTCACATAAAGATAAGCCATCTTCAGAATCATCATGGGCTCAACGTGTGACCGATCAAAAAGGCTTGCCTTGCGGAATGACTCGACCTTGTAACACTTGGGACATCCCCAAGCCTTTCCGAAAACCGCATCAAGGCCGAACACACGTTCCTTCATCCGTTTCGACCGGCAGCAGTGTTTTCCCATTCTGCGGATGAGCCGGTTGTTTTGCAACAACGCTTTCAGTTTTTCAGGGGTGTCTGTTGCCGCGCTCAATAGGACGAGTGCCTCGAACGATTCTATCTCTTTGAGATCCATAGTTGCGCGAAACACTGTAAAACTTCAGTTTTTTACATCAAAGAAACACAATTTTGATGATGAAATATCAATTCAGTTGGGCAAACTGGACCTCTGGAATCAAAATATGGAGGCATCAATAATTTGATTCTGGTGGGAGGAGCCATGACCATATATGAGCATGGAATCCATTTTGTATTCATTTTGGTACGGGGACCCGCAGTTGCTACTGTACACGAACCCCAACTCTAGCCGTCTGTCCTGTCCAGTAACAGCCGATAACATTGATATCGACTGCCGGTCCCTGTACAAGAGCAGCTGAGTTTTCAGTGCGTGCCCTCTGACAGCTTATCGTTGTTCCCTGTGAGGGTGCTGGGACGATTTACTCAGGGTCGCTGTACAGTAGCAACTGTGGGTCCCCGTACACTTTTGACTTCAAATGCATCGTTAGTGTTGAAAAAAGGCCCATGACCGTGATATTTTTGTTTAGATAGGTTGTTTAGATTGGTTTAGATAGATATTCCATGACGTTTTTTTTCGTCTAGCAGATTTTCGTCAAACAATTATTCGTTCGCAGATTTTTGTCCACCTTTTTTTGTCTCACATTTTTTCATCCCTACATTTTTTCGTCGGCACAATTTTCCGTCTGTACCAACAATTGTTCATCGGACATCTTTTCGTCAGTACCTATATTTTTTCATCTGTGCTTTTTTTCGTCAGGACATTTTTCGTCTAAGAACCTTTTTTTAAACAACACACTGGACATTTATTTGTCCAAACACGTAAACAAACGTAAAATAGTAAAGGGAAACATTGGGTGGGATCAGGGATGGTGAATGGTGAACACACAGAGCAGAATTTAGAAGTTGACCAAACCTTACCTAACGGCTAACCTTACCTACTGATTTCTGCCTACTGGGGGATAAAGAAAAAGTTACTTGCATGAATAGATTGCAAGCAATGGCAAGTCAAATATTTTTAGGTTAAGTGATTATGCATCAGGATTCAGGCTTCAAGCCTTTGGCCTGAAGCCAGATACACAACCACTTAACCTATAAATATTTGACTTACCATTGTCTGTGATCTCTCCGCATTGCCTTTGGCACTGCACTGGTTTGCCTTGCCCCAAGTACCTTTTATTATGATATGATATCACTTGCCTCAGTCAAATAGCATCATGGTGTGCTTTCACTGAACCTTGGAGTTGTAACAGTGGGTGCACAGACGTAGAATTTATTGGATGAAAAATGTCTGGACAAAAAAAAAATGTACAGACAAAAAAATGGGTGGACAAAAAAGGTACCTACAGACGAAAAATGAAATCCCCTCATTAATACAGTACACTGCACCAAATTCTGTCTTCTGTTCCACTGTTGGGATTTGAACCTGCAACCCCCCGTCGTCATGCTTGGTAATCTCTCCCTCATCAATAGAAAACATACATTGATAGTACATCCGAGACGTAATAAATTCACTAAATTGTGACACACTAGCTAGCGCCAGTCTCAAGGTCACAGACCGTCACACTACCTCCAGCCAGTGCCACATAGACAGAAGTGTTACGCCTGCATTGCAACTACCTGAAATTTTGTCCAGACACCCTATTGCTATAGGCTCCTCAATCTGTTGGTGCTGAGAATGCCACTAAATGAGAATAATAGCAAAATAATGTATTCTTGCAAGCCATTGCTGCATATTTGCAGCAAATATCATTCTGCATATTTTGCATATTTGTGAATCAAAAAATGATTAGCCAGCTGATGTAACTCAATATTTTGATTAGGTAGGTATCTGTTCAACGCAAATCAATTTCTTGGTTAGGTACCTTTCACTACCTGTAGAATGCAGATTGTTATGATAAGAGCAATAATAACATACTCAGTAGATAGTTCCAACATTTCTGTTCAAGACCAGACATGCTCCTTCTTGAAACATTTGCTCATTTTTATATGATTGGTAATTTAGACATTGTCTGCATTTATGTGACGTCCAAATCAATGGTCAAATGGAATCAATTTTTTGATGCTTCCATTTCTTTATTCCAGAAGTCTATAGCCCAAATGAATCCTCCATGGCCAATTCCATCAAAAACAGATTCAAAACATTTTTATTCCCCACACTTACCGAAATACAATAAATAAATCACCCCACACCATCCGTTGTAGACATCAGGGTATATTGAGTGAAGGGTAGGACGAAGTTTGGTAGGAATTTCTAGTATAACTACTAGAAAACCTACTATATGTGGTCGGGACTAGCAAAAAGTTAGTTCAAACTAGAATATGGTAGCGCTTATGGTTTGCAGTCGTGACGCGCACGTGACATTCATTTCTTAAATTTCTTAAGTAACAGGTTTTAGGGGCCGATTAGTGCGCAGACACATTCAATTAGCTATTAATAATTGATTACGCAAACATTCAAGATTCTACATCATTCAATTCTAGCCGAAATCATACAGCGCTCCCAGGATTCGAACTCACGACCCTCGGATCCGTAGCCCGATACGCTACCGACTGCGCTACTGAGGACCGCGCGCCGACGATCGGAGAGGCGGATAGCGGGTGCTGGCGTGCAGAGAAATCTTTACCCTGTACGCCGTAGAAGATCGGCTGGGTTTCGTGAAAAATGGTAGAGGAATTGTCGAAAGAAAATTCATCGATCTATCATTTGAGACTAAGAACCATTGATTCCTTCAAAGGTTGACCGAGATATCGCTCGCCGAAAACAGGCCATTTAACATGTAAACCCTATGGGCTGGTAGGAAATGTACGCCGTGGAGCAGCAGTGCTACCAACGAACTTCGGCGGTAGACATCACGCAACGCAACACGCCCAGCACGCGCCTTGCACGTGCACGCATGCGTCACACTAACGTAACAACTGCGCCATTTTCACTGTCAGGCGTCATGAAATGTGTTTCAATGACGTCAATATAATATCATCACTGAATAATCAGAAATTGATCTGAAGTTACTTTAATGTACGTGTTGTTGATGTTAGTTTTTATTTGATTAAATATTTAAAATACACATCTGTCATAACGTAGCAAACAAAAAAGATTAGACATCAATTTTATATTCACTTGTCTCAAAAGTCATCCTCACCATTACCGCGTTCGATGTCTCTCGGACGACGAAGATTCTACGTCATTCGGCCAATCCCGTTCAAGGTCAGCGAGGGCTGGGCTGCAGTTATGAAACGTGATTGGCCGGACGGCGTTGAATCTTCGTCGTCCGAGAGACTTCAAACGCGGGGTTAGACATTAGACAACCAAAGATGACCTTTTCGAAACTCGGTTGTCTGCTTCCTTGTTTTTGTCATAGCTCGGGGCAGCTCGGGCCTCGGGGCGTCTGCTGAGTGGGGTCAGTGGGGGCCGGTGCAAGGCCATCTGGCCGGTGGGGCATGCTGCTGAGTGAGTATCGTCATGGTATCGTGGTCTGCCGTGTGGCTTTTGGCTTTTGGCTTTTGGCAATGCAAAATTTGTATTTATAGTCACCGTGGCTCATTTGGTATCTTAAGGAATCTTGGGTCGGAACAGAACAGTAGCAACCGAATTCGGCGATATTCAATCAATTTCGGTGGCTAACTATTTAGAAGTAGACAGAGACTTCTCGCCTACAAAATAAGATTGTTGGATCATTTTTTGGAGCAACGTTTTTTCAAGGTTTGTTGCCACTGATTGTGATTGTGTGAACTTACGTAGCCCCCGGCCCTCCGCCCTCTCATTAATGTGGCCGAATATTCCGTTCGCATTCGCCAGCGATGAGCATGATTTCATGTTCGTACTTTCTGTGAGTGAAACAAAACATTGCAATGCATAATTTTCATCAAGCAAGACCTAATATAACTGCAGAGGTATACCTGCTTAAAACGAAGACGGCGGAGAACAAAACCAGGCCGACAGGGTAGGTACGCGAGGCGACCACTGAACTTCTGAACAAACGACCACTGAACAATGCCGACTGGGTCGAGTTCGGGATGTCATGTGAGGCGGCCCTCTCCGTTCCCCCCCCCCCCCCCCCCCACACAGGCCACGGCTCAACTTCTGGCCACCCGATTCACCTCAGCTGTCCAGGACGCCGCGAAGGAGTTCATCTCCCGGGGAGCTAGAAAAGACTCCAAGCCGCGGGCCCTCCACCCGGACCTCCAGCAGGCGATCCAAGAGCGCCGGGCAGCCAGAGACAACGTGAAGTCGGGAGACCCCCAACGAGAACCCGCTGGACCGAGGCTAAGCACCGGGCCAGCCAGGTGGAAAAACGAGTAGCCAGGGAGCAATTCCGGGACTTAGTAAGCACGGCGAGCTAAACCGGCCTACCAGCGTGGGCCAGTCTCCCGGCTCCTGGCGCCGTGGACGACGACCACCGAGAGGGCGAGGCGATGCGGATTGGAGATTGGTTGCTCGTAACAGCCGAGGAGAAGGCCAACGTGTTTGCCGCCCAGCACGTCCATGTCTCCCGCCAGGTGAGGGCGCCGAAGATCGACCGACCCGCGCGAGGACGACTGTCGAACTTCAGCCCGTGTTGCTGCGCCGGCTGTGACGGCGACCACACCGGATGCTGCTCGTCATTCTCCGAGGAAGAGCTGATCAGGGAGATACAACTTATCCAACTGAAGAAGTCACCAGGACCGGACGGGATCACCAACGAGATGATCAAGTACCTCGGCCCGGTGGCGCGCAGAGCCCTTCTTTACGGTATATAGAGAACTCCTTCTCCGCTTGATCCCTGCTCATCCCTGTAATGATTTTTGGTGTTCATAAATGCAGTCTTCCAATTTCGGTAGTGCAATTTTCAGGTCTCGCCCATATGTCTACAGCTTTGTTTCTTTACATATACCAGCTCCTCACCGGCATTGTTGATAGTGCCGTTCAAAATCGCAGCGTCCGCTGCCCGACCCCTATTAGATTAAAACGGCAATACAAGTACAAAACACGCCACGGTATACGTACATAAATGAGGAATTACACTATTATTACCCATTGGGTGGAAGAACGATCAGAAAAATTGCGAACAGGTGCAGGCAAGTGCAACAGCCTGAAATGAGAGTGATCACGGCAATCAAATCAAGTTATAGGTACATATACCTTCCACGCACTGATAAAAACTCCGCCCACTCGGTGACTATTTCTATCTATGCAATTGGACTAAGGTGGCATGGTTGGCGATCTACCAGCTGATTTAGAAGGCGCTATTTTACCATATATAGGTACTTGTTTGGAATGGGCTCGCCCAAATATCATCTGTTCATGCTAGTTTGCCATTCTTTAGGTACCTAGGTACCTATTGATTTCGACTTGAACGACATTTGCGACTGATTTCATGCGTCGTGTTTCTTTCAGGTCAGAGCGTGGGTCCTGAGATGCGTCAGTAAAAGTTTTCCGACGCAATGTATGATCCTACAAATAAGGGAACGCCAGATATAGTGCCGGAGTCTGCAGATGAACTCACTCCTGCGTTGGGGTATGTTTAGCGTCTGCACGTCGTTCAATTTTGCTTGCTCCCATGCATGTGTCATATCATATTACATGTGTCCAAAACAGAGCCATACATTCATAAATACATATGCAACGGCACCTGCTTTCGGCTTCGTTATAATCTATTTTAAAGGGACCCTCCCACCTTAACATTAGATTTGAGTTGAGATAGCCAAAATGGGGTCCCAGGCTCACAATTACCGGTTTCGGCACTCACAACATCGAGAAATGCCTTAAATCGGAAATATTGAATTTCAAAATTGCAGCATTTTGATTCAGAGGGGCTAATGCTGAGGAATACCCCTCTGAATGTGTGACGTCAGCGCAAATATCTAACGATTTTTAAATGTTTGACTAAAACGTTTTGTAGCACGCGGTGGTATATGCTATTTGCGCGCAACATCTGCCGCAAACGCCGCACTTCTAAAATAAAGTCGCTAGAAACAGCGGAGATCCCAAAAAAGTAAACAAAAGTAAAAGTCTAATATCTTGAAAACCGGTGAATATTTTTCGGTGAAATTTGGTAGATATTCGTTTTCGCTCTTTCTGAACCGAGCGACATCACTTTCATGCCAATTCATAAACTTTTTTGAAGGTGGGAGGGTCCCTTTAACCTTAGTACCATTTACCACCATTGCTATCCTTATCCATTTCATGTACCGACTCTGTATCACCTCCGCAGACTGCCGGGGCTGCTGGCCGCCCGGGCCGGCACCTTTCTGTCGCCGGAGGTCGGGCCTGTGGCACTCTTCTCGCAGGCCTCAGACGCCAGTACCCACTTCTCTCCCGATGTTACCGCGGCCCCGGCCCCACACGAGGCGGAGAAGGCCGCCACCGCGAGCTCCCAGCTGCTTTTCTCACCAGGAGAGGAGGTGGTGCAATTGGGGCGCCTCCCGAGCTCCGCTGACACGGTAAGTGGCCTATGTGAACTGGAATATTCTATAAGAAATCCCTGGTGTTTACCGGAGTGTTGAACTGGCGAATGTGTATGTTTAGCACAAAAAAAAACATGCACGTATCTTTCACTTGCTCTCAATTCATTTCTGTTTCCTTATAAGTGATCGTTTTGTTCTTATCAACTCTGATGAATCGTTACGCTAAGCCATGTTTTCGTTTGCGGTTCCAGCCGAACCATATGGCCGTGGAGCGTTGCATCGCTCTGATGAGCCGGTCACCTACGGCTGCCAGTGGTCCGAGTCCGGCAGTCAGTCCGGGCCCGGCGCCCTCCGTGCCCTCCAGCTGTCAGCAGCTGGACCAGACCCCTTCGGTAGCCACCAGCCCAGGTCCGGCAGCGGCCGCCAGTCCCGGACCGCCTGTCCCCGCGCTCCGGTGGCCGGCAGGGTCATACGGACTCGACTCGGATGGTGCGGAATCGGACGGAGGCAGTCTCACCGAGCCTGTCAAACCCGATCAGACTGCCGCATATACCTCGGGCGGCAGCTATGGACTCTCTCAGACAGGACAGGCTCAGTACTCGGAGGGAAGCTATTCGGACCGGGGGCTTCCACCTGAGATGCCGGACGCTCGCCGTCCTCCACCGGCAGCCGTCGAGTACAGAGGACGGCGGGGACGTGAAGGCAGAGGGCAGACGCGATCCAAGCAGAGATCTGGTGACAAAGTCAGCGTCAGAGAGCGCCAGGTCAGAGACCCAGCGTATAGTATGTATGTAAGGCATGCAATATCGGAACAATTTTCGGGACGATTGCTTGTTAACCTCACGCGCCAAACGAACAGAGTTCCATGTTTGAACATTAATTCATCCACTGCCTTTCCATTTCCATAGATAATCAATATCCGCGTAAAATGCTTTCATAAGTGGTATTCGTTTCCAAACTCTCCGATGGCATACCGTTCTATGCAAACTATGCGGCGCCCGTTCCAGTCCAACCGGGGGCGGCGAGACGACCGGGAAGACTCTGTCTCCGACACTCGCCACCAGTTGTCGCTACTTTCGCGGCTCAGGCAGACGCTGAACAGACTGCAGATTCAGCTCGATGATGATGGTGAAAGCATCACCATGGCCAAGCTGCGGGAGCTCAAGGTGCGATTAAGCGAGTCAGTATGCCTAGAGAACTGCACTTCATGACAAATAAATGGCAGTTTCAGGCTGCAGCTACCCTTGTTTCAGATTGTATGTGCTTAGTGCTACATCCTTCGATCAGCGACGAACAGAAACTGCGGCAAAAGTTATCATTACCTCTTCAAGGATTGCAGTAATAAAAATGATCTTACATTTGTAACAGCTGATTCAAGTTGAGCGTGCTTTCGGTCATTATGTCCTTATCTTATTCATTACAAAGGCACAATCTGAGGGACCGTCTTGTTTTCAGAACCGCGTTCGTCCGTGCTCAGCAGCCCTGGAGTCCCTGACAAACGGATACACTACCAAGGTAAGTCCCGGGATGGTCAGCCTGGCACCCTTTAGCAAACTTCAATACACTTTCCATTATTTAAATCATGACGTCTCGCCGAATAAGGCAATATTTATAGAAATAGCTCGGCTCTCGGAGAAAACCATTGAAGTTCGTGCCATGGATTTCGAACTAAGATGCCTGCTGTTATCCGTCCTCCAACGGTAGCGGTTGCCAAGTTACAGCAGACAGCCGTCCGTTGGACAATTGTGTTGACAGTTGACACTGAAATTAGAGAACGCACTTTGAGAGATATGTTGTGAAGTATGTATATCATTCTATGTAGTCCAATGTATCTTCCTGACTCCTGTGCAGTCATTAGGATCTGCTAGAGAGGAGACCTTCTGTTTACAATGTGCGGACCCATGTGAGAGCATTGGGTCGGAGTGGGCTGCTGTTACTCTCCTTGCGGCCGGTGTGATTTTTTGTCCAATCCACAATCCCGAGAGACGGCTGAAGAATGATAATTTCAAGTGTCGAGTTATTATGATTGAGTGATCTGTATAGCTTTGCGACTTCGGGTTTCTCTTTTGGGAGTGTGACATTGCCTTTCCAGCATTAACCATTATTAAACAAATACGCATATCAAATATAAAAATCAACGCCTTGAAATTATTGTTTACTTTTAGAGTATTCAATGAAACATTTTCTTTTTCATTATTCTGTAAAGATTGACGATTGCTGGACGTTTTCAACGTCAGGATGTGTCGCGGCGATTGGCGAAGGTTCAAGAGGTTAGCGACACGTTGTTGCTGCGCATAAAGATGCTTGAGACGAGATGTCGGCCAACGGACACACGCAACGGGTTGGTTGCCCGATCAACTGGTAAGCATCGACATTCGACTGCTTTGTTGTGCATTTTTTGCATTGATTGATATTTGTAACCTTTTATGGATACGCGTTGTATTGTCCTATTGGATTGATTCCGGTGTGATATGAGTTATAAGAGGAAGGTTAGTGTCATCAGTTATTATGTGTGGAGGATACGTATTGAGGTAGATTTGCGAGTAAATTATGGATTTCATTTACCATGTACTTCATCAAGGTTTCAAAAACTTCAGCTTTTGCTTTTCCTCTGTCTCTCCATAATGCTATTCGGAAACTACCCTTAGCAAGATATCAAGTAGAGTTGCAAAATTTCCCTACCGCACTACCGGCATGCCGGTAATTTTTCACTACCGCAGGTTTTTTCGTGGTATTGGCATGTCTTGCCGGTAGCATGCCGGTATTTTTGATTTTGCACAAAAAAAAAAATATCAGCATATGATTCAAACTTTGGACACTAAGAGGCTATTGAATTGTAATAAGTTGGACAATGGGTGGCTGCTGGGTGGGGCGGTTACTGAAATTGCCAAAATGTGGCATCTCATGTATCTAGGGGTAAGCCAGAATCAAGAATGCAGGTTTTTTTTAGTATGCCGGTAATTTGGCGGTTTTTTTTGCTTGGGGTGTGGTAGCATGCCGGTATCCCAGAAAATGTTTGTGGGGCGGGGCGGTGCCGGTAGCAGCCCATTGGGAAAACTTTGCAACTCTAATATCAAGGTGGTGTTTTTAAACATACGGAGCGATAGGTGTGCGTGCACTGTGTATGAGACTACTTCCGTGTCTGTCATCCTGTACCCCAATCATCCAATGAAATCTTTCAGCGGGTCGTCGAGTCAAGAACCAGAGACGGGACTCTCGAAGTGGTCCGTTTGGTCGCAGTCGACGAAGGGGTGCCGTGTCACTGGCTCCACCGCCACCGGACTTCGCTCCGTCGACTGGGCCTTCGCCAAGCCCACCGTCACCCGGCTCACCGATTCTGCCTGCCGATGATGACGCAGACTCACCAAAGCAGCTGAGCGCTAAACCTACATCGCTGAGCGGACGGATCGTCGTGGTTTCCTCGGCTGCGCCCTCTGTTGCCGCCTCCTCTGGCCCTCTTGCCAACACTGCCGCTCCAGCTGCCACTGCAGGCAGCGGCTTTACTGCTGTTGCAGCTGCCCCCACTGGAGGCGCCTTCGCTACCACCTCATCTGCCGCATTAGGTGGCGCCTTCCCTGCTGCTGGGGCATTCCACGTCAAATCAAACACCGAAATCCGTCATCCCCTTCGATTTTTCTGAAAATTTGTAGGCAGACTGGGCATGGTTCAAAACTGAGTTACGTATAATATTTTCGAAATTTGATAACGTATCGCTGAGATATAGGTCATCGAATATAGCGAAAAATGCCACACATCAATTTTTTAAATGGCTATAACTCTGGTTCCTTTTCTGGTATCAAAATGATATTAACAGGGTCTTATAGGCAATTGATAAGGCTTTGATTTTTAATTATAAAATTAAATTGAAGTGACCTTGAAATGCATTTGACCTTGAATTAAAACAGAAAAATTTAAATAGCAAAAAACACGTCACCTTCGATTTGGGTAATTTTTACATAATATGTCCGTCACAATGTTCCTAACCATCTGTGAAAAAATTGGAGTGGGCCATTCATAACTTTCGCGGCAAGCGCGCCATTTTCATGCATCAACATCACGCAACCGCGCGTGACCTTGAAAGACAGAGTCAAGACATGCTTGCTTGTGTACACTTTCTGAAATGAATGATTGCTGATTAGTGATATCCTAAACTCTGCGAGAATGGAAATGCATAGTCATCGTAGTCAAGCATTCACGTTCCATAGTAAAAGTGTCTCAGGCAAACGGTATTTTGCGGTGAATTTTGAGCCGTGTGGAAATGCATCATGAAGTAAAGTCAACGAAAACATTATCACGCAACGATATCTTCACGTCTTTTGATCTTCACTATACGAAAGAACATACATTTTTTTTAGTATGTATGGGGAATTTCTAGTTAATCCAAATATAAATATGGCAGTTAGAGGCCTGCTAAGAGTAACATGTCGCCGGCTGAGGCGGGCTCGGCCGATGCGGGAAACGCAGCAATCACAATTTTGTGTTTACACGTTCATATTTCAATTGTTTACCAACCGATTTTCAAAATTCTTTCACCATAAGATTGCCTGTACATTTCTTAGTCTTCTCACAAAATTTGACGCGAATCGAACGTAATCAGCGGTAGGGAGCGCGATGTAAAGACGGAACCGTTCCGTTCCGTCCCGGCACAGTCTACAATTCAGGCGGCGCGTAGCGGTCGGCGCCGGCTGCCGAGTCGCCGCGTCGCTGCGGCGACAGGATGTTCACTTTACACCGCTATTACTAGAACAGTTGTGAACCGATTTTCTTATTGCTTGCACGATGAGATGTCCAATTCAATTCTTGACAGGTAGCCATAATTAATTTCGCATTAATCTTATGAGATATTGGCGAAAAACAGGAGGGGTGGGCGAAATTCGCTCTTCCCCCTCCACTGCGCGTGCTAACATACGTTTGCATATGTGCAATTTTCTTCAAAACTTATGAATGGCCCACTCTAATTTTTTCACAGGTTGTTAAGAATATGGTAGGCAATAAAATATATGAAAATGAGCCAAATCGAAGGTGACGTGTTTTTTGCTATTTCAATATTTGTGCTTAAGAACAGAGTTAAGCAAATTTCAAGGTCATATATTTAAGTAGGTGCAATTCTAAACAAATGCTTAAGAAATAACCTAAACAGTAAAGTTTATTTCATTCAAATCAAACAAGTACAACCGAAGTTATGGTCGTTCAAAAATATAAAGATGCAACATTTTGTAAAAATTTGATGCCCTATATTTAGAAGACCTGTGGTCAGAATGTGCAAAAAACATCAATGTAATGTCCGGGGCCCCACAGGAACTCGCTCACAAATTTATAATGAAATCGCTGATGGTAAGGTGCAAAACCGCCGATTTTTGTTCGATTTGACGTGGAATGCCCCTGCTGCAGCCGCCACACCAGGCGGCGCTTTCCCTGGAGCCGCAGTTCCCACACGTGGCGCCTTCTCCGGAGCTCCAGCAGTCGCAACAGGCGGCGCCTTCCCTGGAGCTGCAGCTGCAGTAGCAGGCGGCGCCTTCTCCGGAACTCCAACAGTCGCAACAGGCGGCGCCTTCCCTGGAGCTGCAGCTACCGCAGTAGGCGGCGCCTTCCCTAGAGCTGCAGCTACCGTAGCAGGCGGCGCCTTCCCTGGAGCTGCAGCCGGACCCTGGTTCTGGCAGTGGCCGATGGGACTTCCCGCCGGGTGCTCCACCTGGCTGACGCCGCCTCCCTGGTTTGGCCCAATGCCTTGGGACCGTCAGCCTCCGCCACCGGCCACAGTGTCCGCATCTGCTCCGCCTCCGACGGCAGCCACTGCTCCGCCTCCGACGGCAGCCATTGCTCCGCCACCGGTCTTCGTCTCTGCTTCTGCAACAGAGACAGCTACAGAGCACGCTGCCGAGAGAACGCAGTCCTCTGCGGAGCAGCAGAGCAGCGGAGAAGATGGGACCCACAACATCCGGAAGATGGCACTTACGACGCCTGATCAGCGCTCGGAGGAAATGGAGGTGTGTAAACCGAAACAGAATATGGCTCTATCAATTATTTCTGTACTTCAGTTGGGTCCGTTCAGTTAGCTTAACTAGTAGGTTTCTAAATAATTGTCCACCTACGGGAACAGGCTTAAAACTCGTGTGCCTTTCCAATCTAAATAGGCGTGCAATATTGATTGTGTTCTTGTTTGTCTGCGACCTTCTGACTGATGTTTGCACAGTACCAATTGCCCATAAGTGTTACAAATGTAGAATGCCAGACGGTTCCATTTCAAAGGGTTGGTTGTCGCGACATATGACCTGGCTATCGACCATGTAAACAGAGCGTTGGTGTGGGCCACTCGATGGCACGACCTTCACGGCGGCCATAACCGGGTTATAAACACCTCGTGCTCACTCAACGTTCCGTGCAATGGCGTAGCGGTGTATACCGGTAGACTAATGTTTCTTGTGATTCAGGACATCAGTTGCCACCTCTGACATGACCGTCTATGCTTTGACCTTCCAACAAAAAATACGTACAAAATTGTGTACTCTGCCAACGCCCATTATGTAAACCTGACAAACACATTGACTGCACTCATTATTAAACGTTCCCAATTTTAGGAATCGACTGCAAGTTCACATCCAATTCACACATTCACATCGTCTCACCTTTCTGGCAGGAGGTCGCGGAGTCCAGCTGCCAGCATGACTCAGAGGAAGCGGACGAGAAGGAGGACCGGCCGAGCGCTCTCCGCCAGCGCTGTCTGCTGCTCCGTCTGCGTACCGTTCGACTGGTGGACGACTGTGAGCTGGTACCTCTCACCTGTCCCGGCTGGGATCGTCCCGAAACGCTGCTGGATGCTGACGATGAATGGTGGAGCTAACTAGTGACCGCCGCCCTGGGTTGCTGGTCTGTGGCCAAACTCCAACGGTTAGAACGAACGGCCAAACTCCAGTCCTATATCAGATGGCCAGGGTTTGATCTTTTCAGGACGTGCGTTATCGCTTGAAGTATTCGATGAGTGTTGCCAAAAGCATTGGCTCAAACTTTAGTTGTGACAACTAGTGTTTTACATGTTGTGGCTGTTTTATTCTTGATACCTGCAATGTTGTGTTGATACCGCGTTATTTCTCATCGTTAATTATGATGTAACCTGAACATTTGTAATTTAATCATAACTAGTTGGAAATATAATTTAGTTTTGTTTATATGTCGTTGGGCACCGTTCGCTGTTCAAATTTTTGATTATGTTAGTGCTTCTGCATTACGGTTATTGAGTAAGACGCTGAACCGATCAAGTAATAATGTATTGACTTCGTCATCTTTAAAAACGTTTATGCGTTGGAATCATGTGTATTTATGAATAATTGTTGATGTACAGTAGGAAATCGTCAAAAAATGATTTGAACAAAGATAGCCCATGCTGGTTGCAAACGGGCCCAGCCCAGGCCACCATAAGTCGTGATCGAGTTCAGTTTTGTCACCATTCCGTTTCAGCTGCAGATAAACCCTATCTATTCTTATTCATTTGTCTGAGCCCACAGCATTATACTGATCCGCGAAGTCTCCACCAGAGCCTCTTACCGGCGTCCCGACACGGCTCAGTCGTTACAAAATTAGCTCAGTATTTATCACACAGGCGCCCAGCTGCACCACTGCCTCGCACTGATTCGGCCGAGAATAGCAGCAACAGCAGACGGATCGATTGGATTAGGTGTCCTCAGCATAGCATTATGCCGACGAGCCAAGGAGCTACGACAACTTCTACGGGCACTTCACGAGCAGCTCCACGTGCTGTTAGTAGAAGTATTCGCACTTACGAATCTGTTAATTGTCCCTAAATGTGACACTTTCCAGTCCGACAGTACCGACATTGTCCGTGTAGGTCTGGACGCTGGAGGGGTTCGGTTAGCCGGAGGGCCGGCTGTGTCAGTGCGGCCGACCCTTTGTTAACCCCCCTAGCTCGTGACCACTGACGAAGCGCACCTTCTCCCCGGATACCACTGCGCACGACTCGGAAAAACTGACCACCGTCTGCGTCTTCTTGAGGAAGTCCACGCCGAGCACCAGCTCTGGCGTGGTGTCTGAAACTGGGGGACGGGTAGTGTTAGAATAGGAACGGTTCTATGATAAACTTAGTGAAATACATGTGCTGTGGAGAATACGAACAGTTGACCATTGTCACAATCAACAAAACTGAGTGCACATAGGATTGTTCTCGTTTGTGCATTAACCCGCGCCCTGGTGGGGGGGGGGGCTATTTTTTGCCCCCCTCCAGACTTTTCGATATATCTCCAGAACCGCTGCGCCGATCGCCACCAAACTTTCAGGACCCTCTTGGACATCAATTTTACACATCGTGACCAAAAATTTTTCCAAAGGCTATGATAGGTTGGCTGGAAATGACGTCAGAGTGACGTCATGTTCTGCCGTTTTCGACCAAAAAAAAGGGTTTCGCGGGAAGAGCTGTCAGGCCTATAGCTTTGCAAATACAGAAAAACGATAAAGACATTAAAGAAGTAAAATTGACAGGGCTACAAAACGTCTATCTCGGATTTTTGAAATTTTTGGATTTTGACCCCCAAAAATAAAAAAATGGATTTTTTGAATATAATAGCCGAAAAATCCAAAAAGTTTTTGGAGTTTCGCAAAAACCGGAATATATATGATAGTCCTTACCGCCTTCTATCCACATACCAAATTTGAGATTGATACCTCATTTTTTGGAGAAGTTATAGCGAAAAAAACTGTTCAAAATTGATGACGTCAAATTTTCAAACTCAATTTTTAGCAATTCTAGACCCCGTAGCGCAAAACAAAGACCACCATTAGACTCCCCGTGACGAGCTGCATCGAATCAATACCCATTTTATGCAAAACTAACAACTTTAAAATTTGACCTTTCTTGACCTGACCTTGACCTGACCTTCACCAGAAAGTGACCTAAGCCGTACCTGATAGTCTTATAACCAACACCATTGAGTTGGAAATGAAAAATTGGCCATAAAACATGCATCGCACAACCTTGGTACCTAATGTTAGGTTCATGTGACCTGACCTCTGACCCTTGGTGACCTGACCTGTGACCTGACCTGGTATTGTCAGTGACCTCTTATAGCAACATATGTACTAGGCAACTGACGCCCTATCGCTGATTCTCGACAAAATGCGTTTTCTTCGGTGTTATAGCGCATTCCCTAGATGACCCGTGAACGGTGAAACATGTCATCTTTGACCTGACCTGTGACGTCATCGGTGACCCCGAGGTCAATGAAATTTGGTTTCCCTCGACAAATTTGACAGGCCTTTCGAACGCCGTTTGAATTTTGAGGATCCGTCAAGTAGTTTCGGAGATACGAGGGGGGGGCAAAAAATAGCCCCCACCCCACCAGGTCGCGTTATAAACAGACCCCACCAGGGCGCGGGTTAGTAGAGGTCGAGGGCATTGACTGAATCGATTTCCATTTGGACTACCAGGCAGCCGATGACCCAAATACTGGCGAATGGGTCGAGCCACGCAACGGTCTATCAACTGAGCCAAATACGAACTTCCAAAGTCATGAAGGTCAGGGAGTGGTTATCCAATTGGGTTACATCAGATATGTTGCGTGCTCGACGGTACAGAAAGTGAAAAATTGATTTTGGGCAATGGCTCGTATTTGAGGTCAGTCAGAAAAGTCACGAAAGCTTCATTTGTCTCAATAACCTTATGCCGCCCTCACAAAATAAGCAGTTCGCTTGGATGGGACTTAACTTGAAATATGATTTTTGTGCTGTGGTCCCTGGGCTATCCAAGCACGACCCAATGCTTTCTTAGTAGACAAGATATCGAAAGATATGACTCACCGACAAACAGCTGCATGTTGAGTTGACTTTTTCCTAATGACACATCCATGTATTTGAGCTTCCCGTGTATTACTGGCCTTTCAAGACCTGTTGAAAGAGGCGGTGAAGGAACATATCACCTTACATCCACACGGCCCGAATAGCGAGGGTTATGTTCTCGTCGGATACCTGACCTCGTCACATACATGTCCGTCTGGGGACTAATGGCAGTACTGCATTCAGTAATAGTCACGTCTTCAATCAATGTGAGGTCATGCATATAACTTTGACTTTGCGACTTGGGTTAGTGAAAAGTTAGTTGAATAATGAAAAGCTCTCCAACAGCTGTTCGAGTTGCAGCGGGAATCCAGCAAGGCTCCGGACAAACGGTTGACCTGGACGATTGACACTGACCTGAGAAGCACGTGCACTCAACTGGTTATCAGCTGCAGCACTACCGGGGGGGGGGGGGCGTAAACACCCACAAGATGAGGTCACTCTGCAACATTGGGGACGGATGCAACTACCTGGTAGGCCGACTAGACTCACCAGACACACCCATCTAGGGACTGGTGACACGCACCTGACAGCGGACTGGGCGGCGTCGTTCGGTCCTGGATGACGTCTCTGGACATGTTGAACGCACTCACTAAACTCCGAGAGATTGTCGAGTAGACGTTACTTGTGTCTAGGAGCGCGTACACGGGCCTGCCGTTGCACTGCGAAAGGGAGCAGGAGAAGTCGTTACTTTTGGCAAGCCGCGCCATCGATTCGAATTTCGAAGGAATGTTATTTCATTGATAGGTTCTTACAATGTACAAGATATTTATGTGCGTGTGTTAGAGCATTCCTCATGTCTATGTTTGCATGGCGAAATAAATTAAGAAACTAAGAGATTATATGCAGAGAGTGGCAACAAACATTACAATATAATTCAATGCCGTAAAGAGCAAGTAGCATACCTACGAATATATTCAACCAGTAAAACGCCTTTTGGGCGACCAACGGAGCGAGCGAGAGGATGGGCCTTGCACGTGCGAAATTGCGAGGGGGTACCTCCAACTAACTTGTGCACTGCACCCTACTAACCGGTCTTTAGCGATGTGCCAAATTTCAGCGCAATCGGCCTAGCCGTTCTCGAGATCTGGAAGCGGCACACTGCACGTGCGCACGTGCAAGCGGGGTCCAAACTGACTTTTGCACGGCACCCTACTAACTGGTCCCCAACCGTGTACCAAATTTGAGCGCAATCGGCCCAGCCGTTCTCGAGATCTGGGAGCGCCCCCTGCACGTGCGCACGTGCTGTAGCACCCCAACCTTAACACATGCAGATGAATTATCTGATGGAGACCTAACTGTGTACCGAGTTTCAATTCAATCGGCCCAACCGTTGTGCCGTTATTGAGGTTGCAATTTTGGGGGTTCTTAAAAATGTCCAACTTTACCACGCGCCACGTGCAGTGGTTGGCAAGAACGCATGGTGGCCATCACACCACAGAACTTTTACGTCCAAGTGACATTCAGTAAAGAAGACCGCTTGTCAATCGGATGTCCCGTTCCTAAGATATTAGCTTTTGAAGAGCGTCCCCACGGCCGGCCGGCCGGCCGGCCGCTCATACTCAGAATTTTCCCTGAACTCCGTAATGAGACTCCGCTCGCTTCGCTCGCTCCGTAATTAGCAATTACATATAAATACGCGGACCGGTTTCGTCTATGAAAGACTTCTTCAGCGCTTTTTTCAAAAACGTATAACAAGAAAACTAGCACAGTGACAATCGTTTGAAATAAAATCGGATTCAGTTAGAAAATAATAAGCATTGCTGAGAAGGGCACCTACTACCTAAAAACTCACAATCATCATCATATTTCGGTGATTATGCTCCTACACCAAATATCAACGTTCGATACATCAGTAAATGCCTAAAAGTTAAACATGCTTGACGGTGTATAGAAATCTATTTCATTTCTCCTCTCTCCTCTCTCTCTCTCTCTCTCTCTCTCTCTCTCTCTCCTCTCTCCTTCTCTCTCTCTCTCTCTCTCTCTCTCTCTTCTCTCCTCTTTCTCTCTCTCTCTCATTTTCAGC